>NC_042979.1:3478458-3778458 GCF_901001165.1 Salmo trutta | reverse complement strand
GGGGAAGATGGGCAACACCTGGAGGGGGGTGGAGACAAGCACAAGGACAGGTGGAACAGATCGGGGGCGTGACAGTAAGGGCCATTTGACCAAGAAGGAGAATGATGGAATGCTGCATCAGATGACCTTGCCTCCACAATCACCTGACCTCATGTCACGTCCTGACCCTAGTAAGATGCAATTTATAGTAGAGTAGGTCAGGGTGTGACAGGGGGTGTTTTGGGTTTTTCTATGTTTTCTAATTCTATGTTTAAGTTCTAGTTTTTCTTTTTCTATGTTGGGGTTGTTTGGGTTGATCTCCAATTGGAGGCAGCTGATCCTCGTTGCCTCTGATTGGAGATCATATTTAAGTAGGGGTTTTTCCTCTTCCTGTTTTGTGGGTTATTATCTTTTGAGTACCGTAAATTCCGGACTATAAGCTGCAACTTTTTTCCCACGCTTTGAACCTCGCGGCTTAAACAATGACGCGGCTAATATATTGATTTTTCCCGCTTTCAATTTTTTTTTTTTTTTAAAACACATTCTGTGACGTGCTCAGTTTTTTGGAGGCATGAAGCTTTCATTAGACCAATGAAATTGCCGAACGCGTTAAGGTCAAACAGTGACGAGAGCGACAATGAAAACGATCCAATATCAGATGAAGCAATTCTGAGGCTATTCAACTCCGACACCGAAGGAGATGACTTTAGTGGTTTCAGTGCACAGGAGGAGGAAGATAGTGACCAACGACTTTCTTGGTAGGCTACTGTTTACTGCTCTTTTTTTTTTTTTTACCTGCCGTGTTTCGTTAAAGCCTATTTATTTTTGTTACAAGCCGTGCTTCGTTAAAGCCTATTTATTTTTGTTACAAGCCGTGTTTCGTTAAAGCCTGTGTAAAGTTAATTTGTTTCAATGTCCCGGTAGGCACCTGCGGTTTATAGACATGTGCGGCTTATTTATGTTCAAAATATATATTTTTTTTTCATTCAGTGAGTGCGGCTTACATTCAGGTGCGCTCAATAGTCCGGAAATTACGGTAGTGTTTGTTTCTCTCTGCGTCACGGTTTGTTGTTTTTGTATATTCAGTTATTTAGTGTATTGCATTACGTTTCACGAATAAATAAAATGTGGAACTACAAACACGCTGCACCTTGGTCCACTCCTTCAGACAACCATGACACCTCAACCCAATTGAGATGGTTTGGGATGAGTTAGACTGCAGAGTGAAGGAAAAGCAGTCAACAAGTGCTCAGTATATGTGGGAACTCCTTCAATAATGTTGGAAAAGCATTCCAGGTAAAGCTGGTTGAGAGAATGCCAAGAGTGTGCAAAGCTGCCATCAAGGCAAAGGGTGGCTACTTTGAAGAATCTAAAATATGTTTTGATTTGTTTAACACTTGTTTGCTTACTACATGATTCAATATGTGTTGTTTCATAGTTTTGATGTCTTCACTATTATTCTACAAAGTAGAAAATAGTAAAAAAAATTAAGAAAAACCTTTGAATGAGTAGGTGTGTCCAAACGTTTGACTGGTAATGTATCTCTTGGACAGAGGTATTGGCTCTGCTACTCCTATTTAAAAAGACAGATTACTACTTTCTCAAATTGTACCTGCCATCCCACCTACATATTTTCCTCTTTTACAGAGAAAAGATTGCTGTTATGAATCAGGTGTGGCATTGTTTGATTTAAGACCTTTTCGGGACCCAATTTAAATGACGTGCAGCTTGTAAAGGCTTCATAAATCCTTAATAAACACTACATAAATGTGTCACATATCATCTATAGTTGTATTTCGTGCTCTATGAAGGGTTAATAAATGTGACATAACCACCAATGTCAAATGCGACATAACCCACTATGTCAAATATTACATAAACCTGTGTTTTAAGTACCGCTTAATAAAGGCTTTATAAATCATAATAGATTGAGGCTTCACAAAGAATTTATAACCTTGTCATGCATATTTGTAGAGCCTTGCAATGCCAGGATAGTGGGTTCTATTCCCGGGACAGCCCATATGTGGAAATGTACGCACCCACGTGTAACCGATGTGAAATGGCTAGTTAGTTAGCGGTGGTGCGCGCTAATAGCGTTTCAATCAGTGACGTCACACGCTCTGAGACTTGAAGTAGGGTTTCCCCTTGCGTTGCAAGGGCCGCGGCTTTTGTGGCGCGATGGGTAACGATGCTTCGTGGGGTGTCAGTTGTTGATGTGTGCAGGGGTCCCTGGTTCGAGCCCGGGTTGGGGCGAAGAGAGGGACGGAACCTACACTGTTACACACGCATGACTGCAAGTCGCTTTGGATAAAAGTGTCTGCTAAATTGCATATCTTATATTACTCTAACCATTTCTAGGATGGCCCAACCTCTTTTTCTCTTGGGTGCATCGCCAATATTGAACCTGACCTCAACTTTCCCTAAAATGCTGGACTACAGGATGAGACACTTTAAAGGGCAGTCATGCACAGCAAATGAATGAAATGTATAAAATTACATTGCTGGACTTTTGGAAACTTAATGTATGTGTATTGTTTAAAACAAATAAAAGGAAATGTATGGTTTAACCATGTCTTTAATGTTTATATGTGTTACCTGTTAGTGATAATTCCCTATGTGATAATTCCCCATTTGTGTTTACATCATTAAGCCTTTATGTATGTGTCATGAATGACCAAAAGTGTCTGACTTGATATACTGAACAAGTGTCTGTCCAACGTTTCATGAGCTGAAATAAAAGATCCCATACATTTTCCAAAATGCTTATTTCGTTCAAAATTGGTGCACAAATTTGTTTACATCCCTGTTAGTGAGCATTTCTCCTTTGCCAATATAATCCATTCACCTGACAGCTGTGGCATATCAAGGAGCTGATTTAACAGCATGATCAATACACAGGTACACCTTGTGCTGGGGACAATAAAAGGCCACTCTAAATTGTGCAGTTTTGTCACACAACACAATGCCACAGATGTCTCAGATTTTGAGGGAGTGTGCAATTGGCATGCTAACTGCAGGAATGTCCACCAGAGCTACTGCCAGAGAATTGAATGTACATTTCTGTACCATAAGCCTCCTCCAACGTTGTTTTAGAGAATTTGGCAGTACATCTAACCAGCCTCACAACCGCAGACCACGTGTAACCACACCAGCCCAGGACCTCCACATCCGGCTTCTTCACCTTCGGGATTGTCTGAGACCAGCCACCCAGACAGCTGATGAAACTAGGTTTGCACAAATTTCTACACAAACTGTCAGAAACTTCCTCAGGGAAGCTCATCTGCGTACTCGTCGTCCTCAGCAGGGTCTTGACCTGACTGCAGTTCGGCGTTGTAACTTCAGTGTGCAAATGCTCACCTTCAATGGCCACTGGCACGCTGGAGAAGTGTGCTCTTCATGGATGAATCCCGGTTTCAACTGTACCCGGGAAGATGGAAGACAGTGTGTACGTACAGGTATGTGGGTGAGCGATTTCCTGATGTCAACGTTGTGAACAGAGTGCCCCATGGTGGCGGTGGGGTTATGGTATGAGCAGGCATAAGCTACGGACAACAAACACAATTGCATTTTATCGATGGCAATTTGAATTCACAGAGGTACCGTGTCGAGATCCTGAGGCCCATTGTTGTGCCATTCATCCGCCGCCATCACCTCTTGTTTCAGCATGATAATGCATGGCCTCATGTCGCAAGGATCTGTACACAATATCTGGAAGCTGAAAATGTCCTAGTTCTTCCCATGGCCTGCAAACTCACCAGACATGTCACCCATTAAGCATGTTTGGGATGCTCTAGATTGACATGTACGACAGTGTGTTCCACTTACCGCCAATATCAAGCAACTTCCCACAGCCATTGAAGAGGAGTGGGACAACATTCCACAGGCCACAATCAACAGCCTGATCAACTCTATGTGAAGGAGATGTGTCACGATGCATGAGACAAATGGTGGTCACACCAGATACTGACTGGTTTTCTGGTCCACACCCTTATCTTTTTTTTTAAGTTATCTGTGACCAACAGATGCATATCTGTATTCCCAGTCATGAAATCCATAGATTAGGGCCTAATTAATTCATTTCGATTGACTGATTTCCTTATATGAACTGTAGCTCAGTAAAATCTTTGTTGGATGTTGCGCTTTAATTTTTGTTTAGTGTAGTAAGTACAGTGTCATATGATACATTTTTATGGATGTGTTATGAATGACCGAAGGTGTTTCACTTCAAACAAAGTATTACAGGACACTACATAGTGTCAATAAATAGGTTATTAACGTTCTGCTGATTAATGAAGGTTATCTCATTATTCACAGGTTAGTGTAGGTAGGGTGTGAGAGGTATTTAAATGGGTTGACGGACCTGCAAAGGTTTTGTGTGTGTGTGTGTGTGTGTGTGTGTGTGTGTGTCAGAGCCAAGATGATTTGAAGTAGTCTTATGTGAGACTACCACACCAGGTGTTTGTCTTCTGTTCCCATGCTGGAGACCAGGGCTTGATTGTAATCTGTTACAATGGTGCCAACATGTTGTGGCTGATCTTTCAGCGGGGGAGTAAGGTGAATGTGTCAAAGACCTGACTAGGTCCATCAATACACGGTATGGCTCGTTATATAGTTTTGTGTGTGTTTGTGTACTGAAGAACAGGTCATTTGGTTCCAGAAGAAACACTTTCAATTTCCTTATGTTGGGGGCTTTCATCAAGATAAGTGTTTTTTGGTATAATGCCGTCTCCAGGCTATTGCGCACACAGCACATCTAAGCCTGAGACATCAACCATTCAATGTTGGTCTTAGAATTCTATGGTCACGCCCACTCTGGGAGTGACTTTACTGAGTTTGCCGGTTGTCATTATTTAACACAGCCACAAAGTAATAATTATGGCTAAACCCTGTCCATTTTCATAATTTCTCTTCTTAAAATTGGATTTTAAACTTAACCCTAATAAATGAAGGCCAAGTTTGATGCATTGGTCCACCAGACCTTTCACGCGTGGTGGACCAATGCATCAAACTTGGCCTTCACTTTGGCCTTCATTAAAATATTAGGTGTAATGTGACTAACTGACTTCACTTTAGAGAGCGTGCCATCCTTCAGCACAACATGTCACCCTTTATAAAGCACATGTTTATATCATATCGACATAGAGGGTTATGTCACCTTTTGACATTGGTGATCATGTCACACAGTAATGACACGTTTATGAACCCTTTATAAAGCATGACATATGGTTACAGATGCTTTAACACATTTATGTAGTGCTTATGAAAGCCTTATGAAGCCTTTGTAAGCTGAACGTCATTTCAAGCGGGACCCAGTTCTCTTTCCCAAGTAAGAAAGTAAGAAATGCATTTGAAAAAAATCTGTCTTTCTGCCGTCTTCTGCGCTCGCTTCATCTTGCCATTGCTGAATGAAGTATTTTTCACATGCAGACATCCTTTTACCAGCACTTGGTTTTATTTATTGATGTGGTGTACTCTGGAAGTAGGACAAGTAGATGAGGTTGCTCATTGATATTATACACTACACTGGGAATGGGAGGGGGTGGGGGTTGTGGTGATAATCACCGGCACAGTTCTGGGATGTTATGGTAGAGCTGTGGTGAGGTGTGAATTCCATTCCAGAATCCTCTGGAATTCTAGAAGCAAAACCCTACACACTTCAAATCCATTCTGATTCTGAAGCGATGTTTACTTATTTGGGTCTTTGGGTAAATCCTCACACTTCTCAGATTCTGGGGGGGTGTTAGGAAGTTACTGTATCCTGGTTAATGGTAGTATGTCCTCATGATTATCATTCACCATGTCCACACTCGGCCCTTCTCTGTAATTACAGTTGAAGTCGGAAGTTTACATACAACTTAGCCAAATACATTTAAATTTAGTTTTTCACAATTCCTGACATTTAATCATAGTAACAATTCCCTGTCTTAGGTCAGTTAGGATCACCACTTTATTTTAAGAATGTGAAATGTCAGAATAATAGTAGAGAGAATGATTTATTTCAGCTTTTATTTTTTTCATCACATTCCCAGTGGGTCAGAAGTTTACATACACTCAATTAGTATTTGGTAGCATTGCCCTTAAATTGTTTAACTTGGGCCAAACGTTTCGGGTAGCCTTCCACAAGCTTCCCACAATAAGTTGGGTGAATTTTGGCCCATTCCTCCTGACAGAGCTGGTGTAACTGAGTCAGGTTTGTAGGCCTCCTTGCTCGCAGACGCATTTTCAGTTCCGCCCACAAATTTTCCATAGGATGGAGGTCAGGGTTTTGTGATAGCCACTCCAATACCTTGACTTTGTTGTCCTTAAGCCATTTTTCCACATCTTTGGAAGTATGCTTGGGGTCATTGTCCATTTGGAAGACCCATTTGCAACCAAGCTTTAACTTCCTGACTGATGTCTTGAGATGTTGCTTCAATATATCCACGTAATTTTCCTCCCTCATGATGCCATCTATTTTGTGAAGAGCACCAGTCCCTCCTGCAGCAAAGCACCCCCACAACATGATGCTGCCACGCCCATGCTTCACTTTTGGGATGGTGTTCTTTGGCTTGCAAGCCTCCCCTTTTTCCTCCAAACATAACAATGGTCATTATGGCCAAACAGTTCTATTTTTGTTTCATCAGACCAGAGGACATTTCTCCAAAAAGGACGATCTTTGTCCCCATGTGCAGTTGCAAACCGTAGTCTGGCTTTTTTATGGCGGTTTTGGAGCAGTGGCTTCTTCCTTGCTGAGCGGCTTTTCAGGTTATGTCGATATAGGACTCGTTTTACTGTGGATATAGATACTTTTGTACCAGTTTCCTCCAACATCTTCACAAGGTCCTTTGCTGTTGTTCTGGGATTGATTTGCACTTTTCGCACCAAAGTACGTTCATCTCTAGGAGACAGAACGCGTCTCCTTCCTGAGCGGTATGACGGCTGCGTGGTCCCATGGTGTTTATATTTGCGTACTATTGTTTGTACAGATGAACGTGGTACCTTCAGGCGTTTTTCTGAGGTCTTGGCTGATTTCTTTTGATTTTTCCCATGATGTCTATCAAAGAGGCACTGAGTTTGAAGGTAGGCCTTGAAATACATCCACAGGTACACCTCCAATTGACTCAAATGATGTCAATTAGCCTATCAGAAGCTTCTAAAGCCATGACATAATTTTCTGGAATTTTCCAAGCTGTTTAAAGACACGGTCAACTTAGTGTATGTAAACTTCTGACCCACTGGAATTGTGATACAGTGAATTATAAGGGAAATAATATGTCTGTAAACAATTGTTGGAAAAATTACTTGTGTTATGAACAAAGTAGATGTCCTAACCGACTTGCCAAAACTATAGTTTGTTAACAAGAAATTTGTGGAGTTGTTGAAAAACGAGTTTTAATGACTCCAACCTAAGTGTATGTAAACTTCCGACTTCAACTGTATATGATATTAGTATTTAGCAGACACTTTTATCCAAAGCGACTTACAGAACTGTCAATATTGACAGTGACACACTTCTCTCTCTCAGACGCTGGGTACCTGCATGAGACAGCGGACGTGAGGCAGCAGCTCAGTCACTACCAGGTGGCGTCTCGTAGTCATGTGACATCCTCCAGCCCCACCGCCCGGCCCCAGGCTGCGAGCTCTGACACCCGGCCGGACGGCATCCTGACCTGTGAGTTCTGTGAGTTCAGTTCGGGATACATGCAGAGCCTGAGACGCCACTACAGAGACCGACACGGAGGCAAGAAGCTGTTCAAGTGCAAAGACTGCTCCTTCTTCACCTGCTCCAAGTAAGGAAATGAATGTTACTGTGACAACATAAGATGGTCTCCTTTTCAATTTCAATCACGTCCTCTTTCCTCCTTCTCAAACCGCATTGGAGGAGAGGATCCAAGGTCCCTCGTTTCGGACCTTCTCCTCCAAAACATTTTGAGAAAGTGAAGAAGAGAGTGGGTGTAAGAAATCACGGAGAGTCAAATTGGGAAAGAGCCTATGTCTTCCTTTTCTTCTTTTTACGATAGTTGGTTGACAACTGAACCGTGGGTTGTTTCTTCTTATGTCCATTCGGCCTCACTACATCTATTCTGTTCTTCTCAGGTCGACATTCACCATGCATGTGGAAGCAGGACACACTGTGTTTCCTGAGGAGGGTCCCAAAGACCTACGCTGTCCCCTCTGTCTCTACCACACCAAATACAAGAGCAATATGATCGACCACATCGTCCTGCACAGGGGTAAGCCAAGCCAAAACCTGTGATTACTTGTTTTTTGTGCTCAAATATTGTTAAGACAATTTAGAGGAAATAACTGTTAGTGCCAGGTGAAAGGAGCTCATTGAGTCCTCCTAAAAGTCAAAGCTGTACTAGTATTGCAGTGCTAGACATCATGCTGTATTGTCGCACACCATAACGATTAGCTATACTTAGCTATTAGCTATACTAAGTTACAACTTCACAGTTGGAGGTGCTATGATGCTGTTGACACAATATTTATCTCTTCCTCCTCCCCCCCACTCCCTCCCTCTACCCCCTCCTTCCCTACCCCAGAGGAGCGTGTGGTGCCCCTGGAAGTGTCTCGCTACAAGCTGTCTCGCCACCTGGCCGGCGGGGTGTTCCACTCCAGCGACCAGAGCCTGCAGATGCACATCACCAAGCACGACGAGATGAAACCCTACCAGTGCCAGCTGTGCTACTACGACAGCAGGCAGCGCTACCAGCTGGAGACACATCTCCGAGACCAGCACAAGGTAGGTCAGAACTACAAGTCCCAGCATGCACCCCGGCTCAAACCTACGTTTTAATACAAGTACCTGGAGAGCTAACATTTGGCAGGATGGGTCGGCTTTAAAAGAAAATTGATCCAAAATGACCTACTTACTGTTTAAAGCAGGATGTTTTCTAAGGATGTCATCCTGAGACAATCCCGCGATCGCGTCAACTTGTATACAGTTTCCGTTTTGGCACACGTTAACCCAAAAGGCTCGGATACCTTGATTGTAAAACAATGGCTTCAATTGGTCTTTAGTGTCTTTAGTATCAGTGTCTAATGAGTTATTTCAGTACTTTATCATGATACCTCCATGGCATGCAGATCAAATGTGCTTACTGATAAAAGGATCTGTAGTCGTACAAAGTAGATCATGCCAGATGATTAAAATCCCACACACATATGCTTGGTAGGAAGAAGCTGCCTGCTATCTATTCTGAGTGCACATCACAAATAATAGGTTTCGTTTCCCTTAGTCCCATAATGGGGATAATGCATGAGATGCTGAGCGAGGTCACATGGCATTTCATGAGGTTGAAGTATACATTAAACTTAAAAGGGCACAGACGGAGACTCCCTTTCAAGGGAAGGAAGAGAGAAGTTGCTCTTACTGTGTGCTCATTGTTGGCCAATTATAGCAACTCTATCTGACATGACACCTGTCAATCATAGTGTGTGGTGAAGTGCTCATAGATTGTAAAATAAAAATGTACTTATTGTTGAATAATAGCATTATATACAGTACCACTAAACATGAGCAACTTGAACTGCCTGTAGAATGTGTGTTCAGAGGCAGTCCCATTGGGCAGCAGGTTGAAATGACTTCATTACAACCTGTTCAGTTCCAGTAATACCCAATGGGGTCTTCATACTCAGTGATGTAGTGAAGAAAAAGAAACTGCCATTCACAGTGAATAAAGTAACACTTCCTATACTTTCAATGCATTTTTACTCAAAACCTTCCACTGCAACACTGATCCTACTGATAAATCAATTATTAATTCATCAATCAATCCTACCTCTGTTTTTTTTTGTTGATCAGGTGATCCGTAACTTTGAGTTGATGGGGCAGGTCAACCTGGATCAGCTGGATGCTATAAAGGAGAGGGACAGTAGTGCCGAGGAGGAAGAGGAGAGAGAGGAGGATGGATTAGGAGCGATGGAGGAAGAGATTGTGGAGGATGAAGTGGAGATGGAGGAGAGTATGGATGAAGAGCTAGAGCAGAAGGAGAAGAGGATTGAAGAGGAAGAGGCAGAAAAGCCAGCTCCAAAAGGTAAACAAGGATCTTCATCATCATTATTGATATAACTAACAACTCAGCAGCCTTGTGGTTAGTGTCCGCCCTGAGATTGGAAGGTTGTGAGTTCAATCCCTGGCCGAGTCATACCAAATACTGTAAAAATGGGACCTGATGCGTCTCCGTTTGGATCTCAGCATTAAGGAGATATATTGGGGGTAAGGCCCTGCGATAGACTAGCGTCCTGTCCAGGGGGTGTACTTGTACATAAAGCTGCCTCTCGCTACAGAAACAGGAAATCGTTTCCTTCCCTATGAGCCATTCTGGCTCGCAGAAGCCAAGGCTCATGCACTTACTACTAACAATATGACTAACAATGCCAAATCCATCTCTGTTGGCTGCTACCAAAAGGGTTGGGCTCAGTCCCATTTCAATGCAGTCAATTCAGAGAGGTAAACTGAAATTCCAATTCAGTTACTTCCTGAATTTAAATGGGATTCACTCCAACCTTGTAATCTGACATGACTGGGTCTCTGCTGTATCTGTCTGGGCTGATGTCGTATCATACGCACCTCTCATCATGCTGATCTCTGTCTGTTCCCCAGACGTCCCAGTAGTTTCCCCCAGCAGCAGCAGTGTGACTGCCTCCGCTGAAAAGCGCTTCCCCTGTGAGTTCTGTGGTCGCTGCTTCACTAACAGCATAGAGTGGGAACGACACGTCCTCCGACACGGCATGTAAGTCTCTTTCTCTCTCTCTCTTCCTACCTTCGTCTCTCCTTCTACCTCACACACATACTTTCTCTCTCCCTCCCTCCCTATCTCTCTCTCCTTACCCCTCTTCCTCCCTTCCTCTTTCTTCTGCATGTTTTCCCCCAATATGTTCCTGTGGTAATGGACATTGACCTTTCCCCCTCTCATCGTAATACAGGACTGTTACCAACAGCAGAACAGACACTAGCACCACCCCAGCAATAGACGCATCAGCCTCAGCTCTGCCTTCTATTGGCTCGTCGACCACTGGGACGATGACGGACAGAGGAGTGGACCTATCTAGCAACGGCATGGAAGTGGAGAAAGAATATGCCTCCGACCTATTACAGAGTAGTAACAATCTGAATGAGGAAGACAACAAAGAAATGCTTGAAACCAAAAAATGACATATAAGAAGATGGAAGAGAAGAGTACTGGGGCCTAACATTGTAGTCACTTTGCTAGAGACTATACATTAGGTTGGATTGATATTGATATTGGGTTGGGTATCAAAAATAGGCTGCTAAAGAAAGAAAAGAAAATTATGGGAACAAAAAAAGAATTATCACCTTTTGGAGTATTGTTAGATTTTAAGTGTTACATATTGGAAACTATAGGTTGTGTTACATCCTACATTTTTTAAATGGCTGAACCTTAAAATGAGTCAATGGTCCCATAGGACAGATGTTAATATATTGGTAACCAATAGTGAATGTTACTGTAAAGCACACATTATGGTCAAATCTGCAGTTTCTACAGTTCAAAGTCCTAGTTCATGTCTACTAACTACAATATTTTGTAGAACGAAAGAGTGGGTCACATTTCCCAAAAACGTGTTTGAAATTGTGGGAAGAAATGTTGGGAAAACGTTTTTGAAATTGGGGGAATTTTCTTTTTAGATATACGTAGATATACTGACCCCTTGGAAGTTCCAAACGAGGGGTTCTATAAATATAGATAACCTACTGTATGAGCTACCACATTTAGTTCCCTGACCCCCTTTTAACCTCACTGCTGCCAACAAGATCCTAATATACTTATAATCCCATCATCTAGTGTTGTAATGTTGAGAGACAGGCTGTGTGTGAGAGATGACTCACCGTGATCTGGGCCTGTATTCATAAAACATTTCAGAGTAGGAGAGCTGTTTTGCCTTTTAGACCAAACTGAATATGATTATATGGACAGGGGGGGGGGCCTGATCCTAGATCTGTCTTCTCAACTGTCACTCTCCACCCCGTCCATACTAGCTGTAAAACATACAGTAAAACATACAGTAAAACATACAGTAGAACGGTTTCTGTGATTTGACCCGGATGATAACTTTACATTAGTTAATTTTTAGCCTTGTGTTATTAATCAAGTAGAATCATTCCTTGAGGAATAGTTGCACCTTATTTGTCTATAGTATATTTCAAACGTTGATTTGTTACATTTTTAGAATATTGACTTGACTTTTGCCCCAAAGTTTATATATAGCAAATTGTTATATACAGTAGTACCCTTGAATATGATCAATATGCCTTCAGCCTTAGGCATTCCCAGCACTTCCACTCTTTAATACTGCTTTTATTGTCTATTGTCCATCTTCTGACAGTTGTAAATTTGAACGTGAACTGACACAAATGTCCACCCAAAATGATAACCAGCAGTTAAATCAATAACGTTTATTATTGTGGCATCGATCGGTTTCCTTGTTATTTTTTGTTTATCGATAACAAGTTAGATGTTGTTGTAAAACCTGCACTGTAGTCTGTGAGACAGTACATGTCACCAATGTCAGAAGAACATAGAGAGAATACTGTACATCCTGAAGCTATAGTTTCTCTTTCTGACATTAACATGGGGGAAATGGCATGACGTAAGCAGATAATTCACCTCATCAACAGATAATTGTGACAGCATTTATAAGAGAGCGTGTAAGTATGCTAGAGAAACGGATTATAAATGTGACTGACCAGCAATGTGAAAGTACAACACTTAGGTGTTTAACTTACATTTTGCAGTGTAAAGTGCTGTATTCTATGATTCTATTATTGTGTATGAAGATGATTCTGAAGAGTCTGTTCTTCTGTATGCTTCTTTTTAGACTACGCTGTTTTGACCAATAAGGCAGAGATTGTATATGTTAGAAGTTGCTGCTCAAATACCCCAAAGCCTTATTAGAATAATGAATAGCAATTATTTCAAGCTTCGTCAATAGAAATGCTTTCTTTCCGACACTGGTTGGTTGGAACCGATACAAACCAATACAAAGTGATTGACAGTGTATCTGTAATATGACTCCTTCGAGCCATCAAAGGAGAAACGCAAAAAATGGAAATGTGCTCTTGGTACCAAAATATTTAGCTGGCTATGTTTGCTACAATGTTCTTTCCTGAGTAACGAACCATTGTTGCAAAGGGGGTCGGAACCCAGAGACATAAATACATGTATATATGGCTCTGGTAAAATCCTAGTCCCCTATAGGGTGCATTCCGAGAGTCATGCATGTACGTATGTGATATGCAGTTGTGTATAGAAAAACAAACTACTTGTCAAGTGTTTGAAACTGTGGTGTTTCAGAAAGGAAACGTTTACCTTTTTCCTTTAGGTGTTGGTCTCATATTAAACAAATAAACAAAACAAAAAGATCAAGTAAAAAGATTAAAAAAACCTTTGGAGTGAGCTGTTTTTCAGACTCCCAAATCAAAATGTTATAATAAGCTGTTGTACAACGTCTGGTTGATAAGAAATATGTCTTCTTTTATTTTGTACCTTTAAAAACAACAACATGGGGGTGATTTGGTGCTGAATCTTTTACCCCTCCTCCTCCTATCCTTTAAAAGGACTAGCTTAGCTTTTTAAACATTAACCCATAGAGAAATGTTTGTTTGAGGAAATAAGCTTTTTGAAGTGGGGTTAATTTGGGATTTTGTGAGGTGGTCGGAACTGTCCTGTCTCTCTGTATCCCAAATTGGCTGCTTTTCCATTGTCCATTTTTAATAGACATCTGTTAAATACTCACTGTATTCAGTGTCCCACTGTACCATAAGGTGGTGGGACTTTGTTGGTTGTTGGTCTCACCCCTTCCTCCCACCTCCCAATTGAACCCTTGCTCGTCATAACACACTGGATACTTGTATGTACATATTTAGTTTGTTTCCATGATGTTTCTCTCCTCTTCTTCTCTTCAGACTGTTCTCTATTGTTTGACTACCTTAGATTCTCCATCTTGCCTTTCTCCTGTGAAAATCTGATTCCTGATGGTGGGTTGTGATATTACCTAGAATGATTGTTTACAATTGTATTCCATTTTATCTCTGGATATTCTGTAAATATTGTAACTCATTGTCTTTTTTTAACTTGTTAATAAAGTTATCAGATAACGGTACTCTGTAGTTGTTGTTGTTGTTGATGTCAGGGATTATAGTTGCGTTTTGTTTGTCTGTTGTTTCCAATCAGATATATCTGTTTATGTGTCTCTGTCACAAATTCCCAGAAATCGCAGGTCAATCCGCGTAATCATTTTTTATTTTGAATTTAATGTAATATTTTATGTTGTTCTTGTCTATAATTGTTCTGTACTTTGTAATGTATTTGTATGTTTTATGTGGACCCCAGGAAGAGTAACTACTGTATGAGCAGTAGCTAATGGGGATCCTAATAAACTAAACTAAACCATTGTTTCAGGTTACTGACACTCTAAAAACAATTCTTTGTACAGGCCAAATCTATTAGTATGCCTATCCCAATAGCTGTCATGAATTGTAATGCTCGAAGCTAAGCAAGCTTCCGGGAAAGCAGATTACAAACATGAATGCTTGCTTTCAAGTACAGCGTGGATGAGATTCTCAAAGATAAAATAATACAAAAGTGTTTCACAAATCACTGCTATGCAAACATTTTTTATCATTCATTCTTTATGTATTATTTATTACTCATCCCATCCCTCATGGTTGCTAATCATTTGTTAGTGTCATAATTATTATTTTGGATGATTCCTGAGAATGAGAAATGGATAAATATCAAATATGTTTGCTTGCTGCAGATGTGGTCCTACAATGCGGCTTGTCTGAATGTGTCTGTCATAGACGGTGGCAATCTTCTGTTAGATCAAATGTCTTTATGCATCTTCAATCGTCTGTTAGTGGAGTGATGCACCCATCCCTTGGTGGCAGAGGACAAAGAGAAAGTTCAAAGGAGAAGCCATCCCAAATGGCGCCCTATTCCCTATATAGTGCACTACTTTTGACCAGGGCCCATAGGGCTCTGGTCCAAAGTAGTGCACTATGTAGGGGATAGGGTGCCATTTTACTTACATAATCCCTTGTCTCACGTCAGTCACAGATAAAATAATGTGACAGACATTCGATAGACTGTGAAACCAACGGACCAAGCCAGGCTATATTCGCGGCTGGGACTCCCTCCTCATCGGTCCATAGGTCTGAGAAAGTGGCCAGAGAAGAGAAAAAAAGACAATGACAACTGTCAGTTCTGTAGCTACCAGAGAGATGAACTGTTCTAGGGCAGGGTAGTTCTAGAACTACCTAGTAGGATGTCTGCTTAAAACAGCTATGGTTTACTTTCACTGTCAAAGATTAAACTGACGTGACCTAATCAATCTGATAGTGATAATCGATATGAGGGAAGTCTCGATATGAGTGAAGGTCTTTTATAAAGATTTCATAGGAGTTTTTATGAACCCTTTAGATGAACTATCATGCCAATGTCAGTCCCTGCCCCAAGTTGACAACACATGTTCTACTCTACAACTTGTTCATTTTACCATCCTCTATACAGGCTATCCTGTTGGATGGTTGCCACGGAGAGAGAGTCCTCAGAGCAGCTCATAATAGTCACAACAGCTTGTCCACAGGAAATAGCTACGGAGTGAGAAGAAATCCCAGTGGTCCAAACTTCTATGTTCCACCCTTCCACCCAGTACCTGCCCAGCTAACAACACGTTCCCACAACTTTAGAAAACGTTCCCTTAAGATTCTCAGTAGGTCATTAACTAATGTTTGCATAAGAATGTTCCTGTGAGGTACAAGGGAATGTTTCCAATAGACCATTGCCTTAATGTCAAATAGAACTTACCCAGAACGTTGTTACCATGTTCTCAGAATTTAAGATATGGGGCCTCCCGATTGGCACAGTGGTCTAAGGCACTGTATTGCAATTGCTAGCTGTGCCACTAGAGATCCTGGTTCGAGTCCAGGCTTCTTTTGCAGCCGGCTGCGACCTGAAGACCCATGGGGTGGCGCACAATTGGCCCAGCGTCGTCCGGGTTAGGGGAGGGTTTGGCCGGCAGGGATGTCCTTGTTCAATCGCGCTCAAGCGACTCCTGTGGCGGGCTGGGCGCATGCACGCTGACACGGTTGCCAGGTGTATGGTGTTTCCTCCGACACATTGGTGTGGCTGTCTTCCGGGTTAAGCGGGCATTGTGTCAAGAAGCAGCGCAGCTTGGTTGGGTCGTATTTCGGAGGACGCATGGCTCTCGACCTTCGCCTCTCCTGAGTCCGTTGGAGTTGCAGCGTTGAGACAAGACTGTAACTACCAATTAGGGAGAAAAAATATAGAGAGAGATTTTAAGATATGAATGTTCTAGACACGTTTCATGGGAACGTTGCAAGAACAGTAATGTGTCCAGTTTTCCTTGGGTTAGGAGAATATTCCATCAACGTCCCACCAAACATACACAGAACTTGGATGCCATGTTCCCAGAATATAAGATATGAATGTTCTTGACACGTTTCATAGTAACATTGCAAGAACATTTCTGTGTATCAGTTGTCAGGACGTCGCCTGATGGTCCCAAAGAAACATTCCCCCCCCCAAAAAAAGGTTTCATTACACATCAAGCCCTGTTACTGTTGCCGAGTCAATGAACTATAACTATACTAGCCCAATAAGCACATGCTCTAGATACTGTATATCCCTTATTGGGACTGTGGTTAAGGCATTCGTCATTGGTGCTGGTGGCCTGAGTTTGAGACCCGCTAGGGGAGTCACCCTACTCTCGCATTTTTAGCAATCTTAATGTAATTATTTGGCAACAGTTAAAACACACCTATCTGATCTAATTACAATTAATTTCTCATTGACACGTTTGTTCTACATGATATATGTGGTGTGGATTTCAAAAAGACGATAGTGTTCTCTTTGAGATGCTCAGCTATATACAATTAATAAATACTGATAATTGAATTTGGTCATAATTAGTGCTCAAGGGGAAATCCTATGGATTCCCATCTTTCAATGAGAAACTCATTTTGTTAGATCAGATAGGTGTGTTGTGTAACTGTTGCCAAATAATTACATTAAAGAGCCAATGCCCCTAAAAACGTATAATTTTGAAAACAGCCTATGTGGCATCGATATGAGTCCGAAACATTTATTCTACTGTCAAAATGTACTACAAAGTGTAAATTGGTTAATTTTGGTCATAAAGTCAGTCTTATCCAAAACAGAGTTTGTGAGACTTGTGGTCGTGACTGCATCACAACATAAATGAAGGTTGGGTTTGCTTCAATCCTACCCACATGCCCACAGCTGGCATCTATAAATTACACAATGTACATGGGACAATATGTTAAAATTCCAATAGCTCCAAGTTTCAATGACTTAAAAACCTCAAATCAACTATAAATTGTAGAAATTCATATGCATATATTGAAAGGATTTAATGAGAAAACTAAAAGGTGTGCAACATGAAAATATTGTCTAATTTACATTGTGTAATTTATTGACGGTCCCTAACTAGCCCCGGAGGTAGGCTATCCAAAGTCAAACTAACTTTGCCACAGTGTACACCAGCCGGCTGAAGTTAATTGGCAAAATAATTTCTCTAACTCTTCCCACTTGTGAACACACACACGAAACACCCATATCAAACCACAACTTGAAACCAACTCATGTTGGAATGGTTGCTAGAATTTCTTAATGAACCAAATCCATAACGATGCCAAATTAGGAAGTGCAGTCCCCTTTTAACATGTTTTGCTAAGAATGTGAGAGAACAGCGAATCTCATAGCGGGTCTCAAACCTAGGCCACCAGCATCAATGAAGGACACCCTAACCACTGTCCCAATAAGGGATATCCCTAGGACATGTACTTATTGGGCCTGTATAGTTAGGCCCTGTCCAGAAAAAACCCTAATCCCACCTCCCTAGGCACTTGTCGAGAGCTTCAAGTTCCTCTGTGTCCACATCACTAAGGAACTATCACGGTCCACACACATCAACACAGTCGTGAAGAGGGCACAACAACTCCTCTTTCCCCTTCAGAGGCTGAAAAGATTTGGCATGGGCCCTCAGATCCTCAAAAAGTCCTACAGCTGCACAATTAAGAGCATCTTGACTGGCTGCATCACCGCTTGGTATGGCAACTGCTTGGCATCTGACCGCAAGGCGCTACAGAGGGTAGTTTATCAGTATATCCCTGCCAACCAGGACCTCTATAACAGGCAGTGTCAGAGGAAGGCCCTAAAAATTGTCAAAGACTCCAGCCACCCTAGTCATAGAGTGTTCTCTCTGCTACCGCACGGCAAGCGGTACCGATGCACCAAGGCTGGAACCAACAGGACCCTGAACAGCTTCTACCCCAAGCTATAAGACTGCTACATAGTTAGTTAAATAGCTAACCAATAGCTACACAGAATAATTTGCATTGACCCTTTTTGCACTAGATCTTTTGACTTATCACATATGTTGCTGTTACTGTTTATTATCTATCCCGTTGCCTAGTCACTTTATCCCTACCTATATGTACATATCTACCTCAATTATCTCATACCCTGTGCGTCAGCTCAGTACTGGTACCCCGTCTATATAGCCAAGTTATCGTTACTCATTGTGTATTTTATTCCTATATATATATATATCTATATATATATATATATATATATATATATATATATATATATATATATATATATATATATATATATATATATATATATACACTGCTCAAAAAAATAAAGGGAACACTTAAACAACACAATGTAACTCCAAGTCAATCACACTTCTGTGAAATCAAACTGTCCACTTAGGAAGCAACACTGATTGACAATAAATTTCACATGCTGTTGTGCAAATGGAATAGACAACAGGTGGAAATTATAGGCAATTAGCAAGACACCCCCAATAAAGGAGTGGTTCTGCAGGTGGGGACCACAGACCACTTCTCAGTTCCTATGCTTCCTGGCTGATGTTTTGGCCACTTTTGAATGCTGGCGGTGCTTTCACTCTAGTGGTAGCATGAGACGGAGTCTACAACCCACACAAGTGGCTCAGGTAGTGCAGGTCATCCAGGATGGCACATCAATGCGAGCTGTGGCAAGAAGGTTTGCTGTGTCTGTCAGCGTAGTGTCCAGAGCATGGAGGCGCTACCAGGAGACAGGCCAGTACATCAGGAGACGTGGAGGAAGCCGTAGGAGGGCAACAACCCAGCAGCAGGACCGCTACCTCCTCCTTTGTGCAAGGAGGAGCAGGAGGAGCACTGCCAGAGCCCTGCAAAATGACCTCCAGCAGGCCACGAATGTGCATGTGTCTGCTCAAACGGTCAGAAACAGACTCCATGAGGGTGGTAGAGGGCCCGACGTCCACAGGTGGGGGTTGTGCTTACAGCCCAACACCGTGCAGGACGTTTGGCATTTGCCAGAGAACACCAAGATTGGCAAATTCGCCACTGGCGCCCTGTGCTCTTCACAGATGAAAGCAGGTTCACACTGAGCACATGTGACAGACGTGACAGAGTCTGGAAACGCCGTGGAGAACGTTCTGCTGCCTGCAACATCCTCCAGCATGACCGGTTTGGCGGTGGGTCAGTCATGGTGTGGGGTGGCATTTCTTTGGGGGGCCGCACAGCCCTCCATGTGCTCGCCAGAGGTAGCCTGACTGCCATTAGGTACCAAGATGAGATCCTCAGACCCCTTGTGAGACCATATGCTGGTGCGGTTGGCCCTGGGTTCCTCCTAATGCAAGACAATGCGGCTGGAGTGTCAGCAGTTCCTGCAAGAGGAAGGCATTGATGCTATGGACTGGCCCGCCCGTTCCCCAGACCTGAATCCAATTGAGCACATCTGGGACATCATGTCTCGCTCCATCCACCAACGCCACGTTGCACCACAGACTGTCCAGGAGTTGGCGGATGCTTTAGTCCAGGTCTGGGAGGAGATCCCTCAGGAGACCATCCGCCACCTCATCAGGAGCATGCCCAGGCGTTGTAGGGAGGTCATACAGGCACGTGGAGGCCACACACACTACTGAGCCTCATTTTGACTTGTTTTAAGGACATAACATCAAAGTTGGTTCAGCCTGTAGTGTGGTTTTCCACTTTAATTTTGAGTGTGACTCCAAATCCAGACCTCCATGGGTTGATAAATTGGATTTCCATTGATTATTTTTGTGTGATTTTGTTGTCAGCACATTCAACTATGTAAAGAAAAAAAGTATTTAATAAGATTATTTCATTCATTCAGATCTAGGATGTGTTATTTTAGTGTTCCCTTTATTTTTTTGAGCAGTGTATATATATATTTTTTTTATTCTCTGCATTGTTGGGAAGTAAGCATTTCACTGTTAGTCTACACCTGTTGTTTACGAAGCATTTTGTAGATCTGATAGGTGTAAGGCTGTAAGCAATAGGGTGAATACACTTCGAAGTAAATCTCAGCTCTGTTAAAAGTACACTAAAAAAGACAACTGTTATTGATTATAGTCATTCAGGTGTATCATTAGAACAGGTTAATATTCCCCATCAGCAATAGACAACTATGCAGAAAGCCCTTAAATTGCTGAAATAAGTTAATCAAATTTAATGACGAGAGAACAGTCAAATGAACTGATAACTGACATGTTCTGTGTATGTCTGGTGGGACGTTAATGGAATATTCTCTTAACCCTCAGAAAAGTAGACGTAGGAATGTTCTTGCAAAGTCCCATGAAATGTGTCTAGAACATAAATATCTTATATTCTGAGAACTTAGCAACCATGTTCTGTGTGTGTTTGGTGGAACGTTGATGGAATATTATCCTAACCCTCAGAAAACTGGACACAGGAATGTCCTTGCAACGTCCCATGAAATGTGTCTAGAACATTGGTATTGTATATTCTGAGAACATGGTAACCACGTTCTGGATAAGTTTTGTTTGACATTAAGGGAATGTTCTCCTATCTGTAATGCCAAAACATGCTAAAAAGGTTCTGAGCAAGTTTTTGCTAACATAGACTAATGTTACCCTAACTAACAGAAAACTGGACATCCAAACATTAGAGGAACATTACAGGTAACATTGCAAAAACGTTCCCTCTCCCTAGAATTGTTAGCTAGGTGGCTTCTCTCACTTACCTACTAACATCTCGGTCATCAACTCTGTAGAACTGGGAACTGAGTTCAACTGATCCAAACCACAAACCCAGAGGAATGCTTGACTACCAGTCCTGTACAGGATACACACATGTGATACAGGAACAGTGGGGTAATGTAAGCCTATGTAAAAATAATATAAATTAAAGATGTCTCCTCAGGCGTTTTAGAATAAGATATGCTTGTACTGTAGTGTTAAAAGACAGTAGCTTGTCAGTGAGTTACTCCTTTAGAGTTGGGTCTCTCTTGTCTTAGTACATCCAAGTCAAAGTCTTACTCTCAGTCTTACTCTCAGTTCAGTATTTCCTAATGCCTATTTTGGAAGCACTTTATTTCACAGTTCTAACATAATCTCTAAAAAATATATTCAAGACATGTGGGATCAGGAGTGGGAAAATCTGAAGCTCACCACTTCTGAGGAGCCAACGGCAGACTCACGACCCCTAGAGACAGAGAGACTGAGGAGCAGTCATGGCAGGCAGCTAGACTAGAGCTCTCCCACAGGAGTAGAAGGAATGCCTGATGTGTGTTGCTCTCCAATGACTGGACCAGGGAGAATGAGAAGAGTGGAGATAGGGACTTAGAGAGAGAGAAAGCGAGAGAGAGTGTGAGAGTGTGTGTGAGAGAGAGAGAGAGAGCGAGAGAGAGAGAGAGAGAGAGAGAGAGAGAGAGAGCAGAGGCCGCAGGCCAAGGGCACTGAGCTTCAACATATTATCGCTCACTTGACAGGGTCCTTTGAAAATCAGATGGGCTGTTCAGAGACAGCAGATTTTTTTTGGGGGGGGGGGGGATTTTTAACTAGAAGGATCTATAATTAGAAAAAGTATTTATTAACAAAAGGTGAACAAATACACCATATATACAAAAGGATGTGGGCAGGGCCTCCCGAGTGGCGCAGCGGTCTAAGGCACTGCATCCCAGTGCTTGAGACGTCACTGCAGACCCGGGTTCGTGTCACTACAGACCCAGGCTGTGTCACAACCGGCTGTGACTGGGATAAATACAATAGTATGTGGACACCCCTTCAAATTAGTGGATTCGGATATTTCAGCCACACGCATTGCTGACAGGTGTATAAAATTGAGCACACACTACTGCAATCTCCATAGACAAACATTTGAAGAAGAATGGCCTTACTGAAGAGCTCAGTGACTTTCAACATGGCACTGCCATAGGAAGCCACATTTCCAACAAGTCAGTTCTGCATATTTCTGCCATGCTAGAGCAGCCCCGGTCAACTGTAAGAGCTGCTATTGTGAAGTGGAAACATCTAGGTGCAACAATGGCTCAGCCATGAAGAGGTAGGCCACACAAGCTCACAGAACGGGACCGGTGAGTGCTGAAGCATGTAGTGCATAAAAATTGTCTGTCCTTGGTTGCAATACTCATTACTGAGTTCCAAACTGCCGCTGGAAGCAATGTCAGCACAATAACTCTTCATTGGGAGCTTCATGGTGGGATTCCATGGCCGAGCAGGCACACACAAGCCTAAGATTACCATGCGCAATGCCAAGTGTTGGCTGGAGTGGTGTGAAGCTGCCACCATTAGACTCTGGAGCAGTGGAAACGTGTTCTCTGTAGTGATACTTCACCATCTGGCAGTCTTTATGGGTTTGTTGGGCTATGGTATTATGTAAGAGGGGTGTTTGTTTTATGTGTGCTGTTTTTTTTTGGTCTATGTTCTATGTTAGTGTATTTCTATGTTCTGTCTAGTCTATCTATTTCTTTGTTTAGTTCATTGGATTGACCTTCAATTGGAGGCAGCTGTTCCTCGTTGCCTCTGATTGAAGGTCCTATGTATAGGGGTGTTTTTGTAATGGGATTTGTGGGTAGTTGTCTCCTGTTTTGTGTCTGTGCACATGACAGGACTGTTTAGTGTTGTTCATTGTTTTGTATATGTGATTTGTTTGTTTTTCCTTCTTTTAAATTAATAAAGAAGATGAGTATACATGTTCTCGCTGCACCTTGGTCCAATCCTTACGACGCCCATTACAGTTCCAACAGCCGGTGGAAAGCCTTCCCAGAAGAGTTATAGTAGCGAATGAGGGACCAACTCCATATTAATGCCCATGATTTTGGAATGAGACATTCGATGAGTGGGTGTCCACATACTTTTGGTCATGTAGTGTACGTTTGCTTTACATAACTTGTTTTTGTAGCAGTTTTACATCTAATTTCCTTCAATTCCACACATTTTGCCATGGGGTGGGGAGACATTTTTGCCATTTTAAAAGCAAATTTCCTGCAATTCTACACATTTTGCCATGACTTATACCATGTTAATATGATATCTGATTGAGAGTAATTAACAAAATAAATGGGGGCCCCTTGGAGGTCAGGGAACCTGGGCATGTGGCCTGTGTGCCTGATCGGTAATTTGGTCATGACTACAAGTTTACCTGTAGGTTTCCACCCAATTGGCAACAGATTTTCATGCGAATATTCTAAAATCTGCATAAAAACAATATGCTAATTTTCCTACCAGAGATGTGTTTCCATCAAATTGACTTGTGGATTAACTGCTGTACGTGATGAGGTAGCGTACATAAAAATATATTTTGCGCTTAAATTGTCATGTACCAAATACAAAATAAGTTAAATGGGTTTCCATCGCATTATCAACTCTACGGATCGTTTTGTCACAAAATATGTTGTGTTATACAGCTAATGTGCCCACTCTGGTCTTGGCACGCTCTAGACATCAGCTTGCAGATACAGTGCAGGTAGGCTACCTACATGGTAAGATTATGGACAAAAGAGCAAGATTATTTTTAATTGTCAAATGGCAGCCAAGCATTGATCATCATTTCACTAGAATAAGACCCTCAAGATTTATTGGAAATGACCCACTAGGCATAAACGGGTTAAATCAACGTTGTTTCCACATCATTTCAACCAAAAAAATCTGTGATGACTTTGAATCAATGTGGGAAAATGATTGGATTTGCAAGAAGTAATCAGCGCAAGGGAAATGTGTTATTTATTTTTTTTCAACTCAACTTTTTACCCAAATCCGATGACAATTTTTGTTGATTTCACATTTAATTCACACAAGTCAACCAAATGTAAATAAAAACTAGACGTTGAACTGACGTCAGTGCCCAGATGTGAGCATCAAGTTCATCATGTGCACTTTCACAATCCTGTTAAATTCATTATAATTTTACAGTATATCTGTAGCTGTAACGACTTTCTTCAGAAGGAGTGGACCAAAACGCAGCGTGGTACGTGTTCATGATTTTTATTTACATAAACACTCAAACAAAAACGAAAAGCCAAACAGTTCCGTCAGGTACACTAACAAAACGGAAAACAACTACCCACAAACACAGGTGGGAAAAAGGCTGCCTAAGTATGTTTCCCAATCAGAGACAACGAGAGACAGCTGCCTCTAATTGGAAACCATACTTGGCCAAAACAAAGAAATAGAATGCATAGAATGCCCACCCCACACCCTGACCTAACCAAATAGAGAAAAAACACGGCTCTCTAAGGTCAGGGCGTGACATTACCACCCCCGCCCCCCCTCCCCAAAGGTATGGACTCCCGGCCACAAACCTGAACCTATAGGGGAGGGTCCGGATGGGCATCTAATCTTGGTGGCGGCTCCGGTTCAGGGCGTAGCCCCCGCTCCGCCAGCTGATCCCTCCGCTTTTGTATCACCGGACCGTGGATCGTCGCTGGAGACTCCGAACTGGGAACCCCCGCTGGAGACTCCGGACTGCGGACCGCCGCTGGAGGCTCCAGACTGGGGGACCGTCGCTGGAGGCTCCGGACTGGGGGACTGTCGCTGGAGGCTCCGGACTGGGGGACTGTCGCTGGAGGCTCCGGACTTGAAACCCTCGCTGCAGACTCCGTGCCATGGATCATCGCTACAGGTTCCGCACCATGGATCATCACTGGAGGCTTCTTGCCATGGATCATCACTGGAGGCTCCGGGCCATGGATCATCACTGGAGGCTCCGGGCCATGGATCATCACTGGAGGCTCTGGGCCATGGCTTATTACTGGAGGCTCCGGGCCATGGATTATCACTAGAGGCTTCATGCCATGGATCATCCCTACAGGCTCTGGGCCATGGATCATCACTGGAGGCTTCGTGCCATGGATTATCACTGGAGGCTCCGGGCCATGGATCATCACTGGAGGCTTTGTGCCATGGATCATCACTGGAGGCTCTGGGCCATGGATCATCACTGGAGGCTTCGTGCCATGGATCATCAGTGGAGGCTTCGGACCATTGAGCATCACTGGAGGCTTCGTATGTGGAGCCGGAACAGGTCTCACTGGACTGAGGAGACGCACTGGAGGTCTGGAGCGTAGGGCTGGCACAACCCGTCCTGGCTGGATGCTCAGTTTAGCCCTGCAAGTGCGGGGCGCTGGCACAGGACGAAATGGGCTGTGAAGACGCACTGGCGACACAGTGCGTAGAGCTGGCGCAGGATATACTGGGCCGTGGAGGCGCACTGGAGGTCTGGAGCGTATGGCTGGCACAACCCGTCCTGGCTGGATGCTCAGTTTAGCCCGGCAAGTGCGGGGCGCTGGCACAGGACGAACTGGGCTGTGAAGGCGTACTGGCGACACAGTGCGTAGAGCTGGCGCAGGATATCCTGGGCCGAGGAGGCATACTGGAGAGCAGGAGCACTGAGCTGGCACAATCCGTCCTGGCTGAATGCCCACTCTAGCACGGCAAATGCGGGGCGCAGGCACAGAGCGCACCGGGCTATGAATGCGCACTGGAGATACAGTGTGCATCAAAGCATAACACGGTGCCTGATAGTTTACATGCTCCCCACGGTAAGCACGGGGAGTTGGCTCAGGTCTCCACCCTGACTCTGCCAATCTACCCGTGTGCCCCCCCCAAACAAATTTGGGGGCTGCTTCTCGTGCTTCCGTCGTTGCCGTGCTAGTTCCTTGTATCATCACCGTTCCTCTCTCACTGCCTCCACCTGCTTCCCCGGCAGGTTTTTGTATCTCTCCAATACTTGCTTCCAAGTCCAGTCTATTCTTTCTTCCAACTCCTCCAGAGACCAGGATGCCATCTCCTCCCGGGTACGCTGCTTGATCCAGTTGTGGTGGGTAGTTCTGTAACGGCTTTCTTCGGAAGGAGTGGACCAAAACGCAGCGTGGTACGTGTTCATGATTTTTATTTACATAAACACTCAAACAAAAATAACATAACCGAAAAGCCAAACAGTTCCGTCAGGTACACTAACAAAACAGAAAACAACTACCCACAAACACAGGTGGGAAAAAGGCTGCCTAAGTATGATTCCCAATCAGAGACAACGAGAGACAGCTGCCTCTGATTGGAAACCATACTCGGCCAAAACAAAGAAATAGAATGCATAGAATGCCCACCCTACACCCTGACCTAACCAAATAGAGAAAAAACACGGCTCTCTAAGGTCAGGGTGTGACAGTAGCGTAATAAACTGCATGCTTCCCAAGTAGTAGAGGGAGAACCACAAATTCATTGCGTGACTCCAAATTTACCTCAATACGATGGTTGTTATGTCAATATTTGTGCATAATTCATTTTACCGACACAAGAAGATCCCATCTTGTCTAGTGTATTTTATTTTGTCAACATTTGGAACGTTTACTGACTAATCTGTTTCCATCAGGCCTGCCATAAAAAAATATTTGACATGTAGACTTTACTCGCATAGAAAGGTTGGATGGAAATCTGGTGATGCACAACCGAGTTTTGAAATTTAACAATGTGTATTCTACTATTCTAACTCTCA
Organism: Salmo trutta; assembly: GCF_901001165.1. Lineage (NCBI taxonomy): Eukaryota > Metazoa > Chordata > Actinopteri > Salmoniformes > Salmonidae > Salmo > Salmo trutta. The sequence continues at coordinate 3,751,643 of NC_042979.1, read as the reverse complement.
ACAGAGTTAAAAAAAAAAATATATATATATATATATTTTATCCAGGGTCCGGACATCGGTGTCCTCATAATGTATCTACTGTATGGCCCTGGTTAAACAGGATAACTTATACAGAATGTTGAATGATATAAACGGTTGAATGAGTTTAGATTGTTGAAAGACTATTGTTACACCAAAATGAGCGTCTCTTCCAGTTAATAAAGAGAGTAAATGTGTTCGAAAATATACAGTCCCGGTGAGATATAAAAGTAAACGGATAATAAATAGATAACAAATAAACCACACATTACCTTGAGTTTACTAATACTTGGGTAATAATTAATTCAATTGAAGACAATATAGTGTGGTGCTTGATTTCATTATCAGCTATACGTTGCATGACTCTATAAAATTAAACTATTAATGATTGTGTATGAAGAGCCAGACTTACCTTGCCCATTGGTGTGGTCTCAATGTTGGAAAGTCAAAAAGGTTCACACCCAATTACCCTCTGGTACTTCAGGGCACAGCTCCGTTCTTTTAGTGATCACTGGGTTGCTCCAGCAGGTCAGAGGCCTACCTCCTTCTCCTTCACTCTGAGATGTGGAGTCTTCTCTGTGGGTCTGACCTGACTTAGCCTATGCCCTCAAACACTTCATGGCCTAGCAATAATATAAGCAACTGCTCTCAGGTTTACCCAGCTAAAAACAAAAGTTCCCACAACTTGGAGAAAGTTCCCTTAACCTTGGATAGGGCTAAATTTAAATATTTCTTACAGAGGAAGTATGGATCGCTTAACCATAGTAGAAATTAGAAGGGAACAGTATGGAGATTATGGGAAAATTATTAAGGTGAGGACACAAAAGTTCACCTGACACAAGACTGAATCCAAATATTACACTGTTTATTTTATATGCATTTTACATTTAGTGTACTTTTTGACGCATTTGTTGATAACAAAATCTGAAAATGCTCTGGACACATTCAGTAACATGATAAGAATATTATTGGAAAATGTAGGGTAGGTGCAAAGGGTTTGAGCGAGAGGTCTAAATGGTGTTTCCAAGTGGACACACGACTCTCCAAAGTGTGCACAGTTCCTAACTAATTTCATTGCACTTTTATGAATCGAAGAAGAGTCTTCAACTATAATGTGCTTTTTAAAACTCTCCTAGCTGTGCCGTTGAGGAACTAGAGCAAGCAAACTTGTAGTTGTTTTGTTTGGAATAGAGCCCTGCATCCCGCCTTCAGACAATTACTGTTGTCGTTTATGCAATCCAAAAACAGTCTATTATAAATTGCATCTGGGTCAGGTGGGCATAGCTTGTTCTATTGTTAACACCACATAAATGATAAAATGTGATTTTACAGTGTTAGGCTTTCACAAAACAATTCAGAAAAGCAGATTGTAATTTTGGTGTGCGTAGAATGGAGTCATGAGTGCAATCAGATGTGTGGTCCGTGGCAAATATTCTTCACAATACAACATAGGCTCATTCTGTTCAAGACAACCCGGGGTATAACGCCATGTCGTCTTGTAACTAAATCAAGCATAGTGATCATAAACGTTGACACTATATTACATACGTTTTATGATATGGAAATGCAAAGTTCAAATTTAGACAGTCAGGTGTCTGGCTTGCGTGTATGACATCAATGTGGTATTTATCATAACATTCGACGTCTCATCTTTAATACATAAAAAAATTGCAAAAGTCACACAATTAGTGGGAGAGATGGGGAAAACTTATTGTCTCGCGTGGTGCTCCAGTTCAGAACAGCTGTCAGTCGAAACTCATACAGAGCTGTGAAGCGGAGACCCTGAGCTCTGACATCCTGTATAGCATGTTACTGTATAGCCACTATGTTCCAATTTAGGCACTTATCTATGTCCAAATCTGCCATCATTATAACCTAACGTTTTCATAGGAATGTTCCAGTGACGTGCAAGGACAGTTTCCAGGAGTACATTCCCTTAATGTCAAACAGAACTTACCCAGAACTTGGTTACAATGTTCTCAGAATATTCCAAATTAATGTTCTACACACATTTCATGGGAACTTTGCAAGAACATTCCTGTGTCCAGTTTTCTAAGGGTTAGGGGAATAATCCTTCCCACCGCATTTACACAGAACATGGATGAAATGTTCTCAGAATATAAGATATTATTGTTCTAGACATGTTTCATGGGAACGTTGCATGAACATTCATGTGTATCAGTGGTCAGGACTTTGCCTGATGGTCCCAAAGAAATGTTCTCGAAAGAAAAGCAATTGTTTCATCATTATAGATCACCCCTTCTTACTGTGGCCGAGCCCATCAAGGAACGGAACCATTCACAGGTCTTTGTTGACAAGGTTAGGAACACTCACACAATGCTTTTAACTTAAATATTTGACACACATGATTCCATTGTGCTTGTTAATTGATTCAGTAATTATTATTCAATGTCCTCCCATGGGATTTGAACAAACAACCTCTTAGTTCACAGCCTTTTGATTTTCCTGCTACCCCACCATGTCTGTGCCAGTTGCCAATTAATCTGACTAGTCTCTCATCTTTGATTTGATTGACTTATTTCAGCAATTTTAGGACTTTTTGGAATGTTGTCTGATGTTGGTGGGGCAAATAACCCTGTTTTAATGTTACTCCTGAATCACTATGACCCTTAAAATAGTTTTTATTGAGTGTACTATTAACAAAGCTGAGATTTACTTCAAAGTGCATTCACCTTATTGTTTACACCTATCCAGTTGTTGCAGATCTACACAAGTGCCTAGGGAGAAGGGGTTAGGGTTTGCTTCTGGATAAGGCCTATTAAGCATATGTACTAGTGATATTCCTTATTGGGACAGTGGTTAGGGCGTTTGTTATTGGTGCTGGTGGACTGGGTTTGAGAACTGCAAAGGGAGTCACACTACTCTCATGTTCTTAGCAATATACAGTATGTTATCATTATTTTCAACACCTTTAACTGGTTTAATTCAAATATGTTTCTCATTGAAAAATGGGAATCTGTAGGATTACCCCCTGAGCACAAATTATGACCACATTTCCAGTACCTTTCAATAATTATCAGTATTTCTTAATTAAATGAAACTGAGCATCATTCCATTCTCTTCTTGAAATGCACTTTGAATTAAATCTCAGCTGTGTTAAAAGTACACTCAAGAAAAACTATTTTATTGAACATAGTGATTCAGGAGTAACATTAAAACAGGGTAAAATGCCTAACCAACATTAGACCATGATACAGAAAGCCCTAAAATTGCTGAAATAAATCAATCAAATCAAGAATGAGAGAACAGTCAGATTAACTGATAACTGACACAGATATGGTAGCATTGTAGAAAGATTGGAATGCTGTGAACTGAGAGGTCGTGAGTTGAAATCCCAGGTGAGGACATGCTGAATAATAATTACTATGAACATACACAATGTAATTGTGTGGATTAAATATTCTACTAAGACTCAGAAAACTGGACACAGGAATGTTCCAATGAAATGTTTCTAGAACATTAATGTTGAATATTCTGAGAACACGGCAAACTTGTTCTGTTCGACTTTCAGGGAATGTTCTCCTAACTCTAACGCCCCAAAAAATACCTCAGACAAGGGGCTAGGTCAGTGGTAGATCTACACTTGATCCAGTCACAAACTGAACCTTCCCCCTACTTGGACTGACAGATACTACAACAGCCCTATGCCTTACTTTGTTAGACTTCTTAACTGTAATATTATATACTACGTCTCTTATAATTTTTTTATTTGGACACTCAAACATCTGGTGAACACTACGGTTAACATTACAAAAACATTCTCTCTCCCTAGAATTGTTAGCTGGGTAAAATCAAATCAAATCAAATTTTATTTGTCACATACACATGGTTAGCAGATGTTAATGCGAGTTTAGCGAAATGCTTGTGCTTCTAGTTCCACCCATGCATAAATATCTAACAAGTAATCTAACAATTTCACAACAACTACCTTATACACACAAGTGTAAAGGAATGAATAAGAATAAGTACATACAAATATATGGATGAGCGATGGCCGAACGGCATAGGCAAGATGCAATAGATGGTATAGAGTACATTATATACATATGAGATGAGTAATGTAGGGTATGTAAACATTATATAAAGTGGCATTGTTTAAAGTGGCTAGTGATACATTTATTACATCCAATTTTTAATTATTAAAGAGGCTACAGAGTTGAGTCAGTATGTTGGCAGCAGCCACTCAATGTTAGTGATGGCCTTGAGATAGAAGCTGTTTTTCAGTCTTTCGGTCCAAGCTTTGATGCACCTGTACTGACCTCGCCTTTTGGATGATAGCGGGGTGAACAAGCAGTGGCTTGGGTGGTTGCTGTCCTTGATGATCTTTTTGGCCATCCTGTGACATCGGGTGGTGTAGGTGTCCTGGAGGGCAGGTAGTTTGCCCCCGGTGATGCGTTGTGCAGACCTCACTACCCGCTGGAGTGCCTTACGGTTGTGGGCGGAGCAGTTGCCGTACCAGGCGGTGATACAGCCCGACAGGCCCTCGATTGTGCATCTGTAAAAGTTTGTGAATGTTTTTGGTGACAAGCCAAATTTCTTCAGTCTCCTGAGGTTGAAGAGGCGCTGCTGCGCCTTCTTCACCATGCTGTCTGTGTGGGTGGACCCTTTCAGTTTGTCCGTGATGTGTACTCTGAAGAACTTAAAACTTTACACTTTCTCCACTACTGTCCCGTCGGTGTGGATAGGGGGCTGCTCCCTCTGCTGTTTCCTGAAGTCCACGATCATCTCCTTTGTTTTGTTGACATTGAGTGTGAGGTTATTTTCCTGACACCACACTCCGAGGGCCCTCACCTCCTCCCTGTAGGCCGTCTTGTTGTTGTTGCTAATCAAGCCTACCACTGTAGTGTTGTCTGCAAACTTGATGATTGAGTTGGAGGCGTGCATGGCCATGCAGTCATGGGTGAACAGGGAGTACAGGAGAGGGCTGAGAACTCACCCTTGTGGGGCCCCAGTGTTGAGGATCAGCGGTGTGGAGATGTTGTTTCCTACCCTCATCACCTGGGGGCGGCCCGTCAGGAAGTCTAGGACCCAGTTGCACAGGGCGGGGTCGAGACCCAGGGTCTCGAGCTTATTGACAAGTTTGGAGGGTACTATGGTGTTAAATGCTGAGCTGTAGTCGATGAACAGCATTCTTACATAGGTATTCCTCTTGTCCAGATGGGTTAGGGCAGTGTGCAGTGTGATTGCGATTGCGTCATCTGTGGACCTATTGGGGCGGTAAGCAAATTGGAGTGGGTCTATGGTGTCAGGTAGGGTGGAGGTGATATGGTCCTTGACTAGTCTCTCAAAGCACTTCATGATGACGGAAGTGAGTGCTACGGTGCGATAGTCATTTAGCTCAGTTACCTTAGCTTTCTTGGGAACAGGAACAATGGTGGCCCTCTTGAAGCATGTGGGAACAGCAGACTGAGATAAGGATTAATTGAATATGTCTGTAAACACACCAGCCAGCTGGTCTGCGCATGCTCTGAGAAAAGCTGCTAAGGATGCCGTCTGGGCCGGCAGCCTTGCGAGGGTTAACACGTTTAAATGTTTTACTCACGTTCGCTGCAGTGAAGGAGAGCCCGCAGGTTTTGGTAGCGGGCCGTGTCGGTGGCACTCTATTGTCCTCAAAGCAAGCAAAGAAGTTGTTTAGTTTGTCTGGGAGCAAGACATCGTGGTCCGCGACGGGGCTGGTTTTATTTTTGTAGTCCTTGATTGACTGTAGACCCTGCCGCATACCTCTCGTGTCTGAGCCGTTGAGTTGAATTGCGACTCTACTTTGTCTCTATACTGACGCTTAGCTTGTTTGATTGCCTTGCGGAGGGAATAGCTACACTGTTTGTATTCGGTCATGTTTCCGGTCGCCTTGCCCTGATTAAAAGCAGTGGTTCGTGCATTCAGTTTTGCGCGAATGTTGCCATCAATCCACAGTTTCTGGTTGGGGAAAGTTTTAATAGTCGCTGTGGGTACAACATCACCAATGCACTTGCTAATAAACTCGCTCACCGAATTACTCATCAATGTTATTGTCCGACGCTATGCGGAACATATCCCAGTCCACGTGAACGAAGCAATCTTGAAGCGTGGAATCCGATTGGTCGGACCAGCGTTGAACAGACCTGAGCACGGGCGTTTCCTGTTTTAGTTTCTGGGAGGGCTGGGAGCAACAAAATGGAGTCGTGGTCAGATTTTCCGAAAGGAGGGAGGGCTTTGTATGCGGCGCGGAAGTTAGAGTAACAATGTTCCAGGGTTTTGCCAGCCCGGGTCGCAAATTCGATATGCTGATACATTTTAGGGAGCCTTGTTTTCAGATTAGCCTTGTTAAAATCCCCAGCTACAATATGTGGTTTCCAGTTTACATAGTCCAATGAAGTTATTTCAGGGCCGTCGATGTGTCTGCTTGGGGGGGATATACACGACTGTGATTATAATCGAAGAGAGTTCTCTTGGTAGATAATGCGGTCGGCATTATCTAAATAGGGCCATAACCTGTAGCCTATTAATAGGCCTATTTGGGAGGTGCATAAGAAAGGTAGGTCTGGATACAGGAACGAGGGTAGCGCAGCCTAAAAGTTACAACATTTAAAAACGTATATAATATAGTGCAATAATGAAACTAGAATGGTTTTTAAAAAAATCTGAGAAAATAGCACCGTTAAATCAGCTTAAAATCAAAGTCATGAACAGCCGGAGATTATGATTGATGCACCGATGATGATGATCTGCTTCTGTGATGCACTGCTACCAATGAATGAATGAATGGATGGATGGATGGATGGATGGATGGATGGATGGATGAAAACTAAATTTCTCAGGTCTGGTGTACGTCACACTCGCATCACGAGTTGATGTATGCCTAATAATCTTTTTGTGTAAAGATTTGTTTATGGTTAGCGCTGAAAAGGCAAAAGAATAATGGTGGTGGACAGCCTCTGATGACAGCTAATGGCAGAAGTGGATTTGTTGTTTGAGTCTTATGGAGCGTTCAGTAAAGTTGATGGAAGTGAGTTGAAGACTGACTGGAAAATTGAGAAAAGGGGATAAAGTTGCAAATAAAGATAAGCCTCGGTCTAATCCCACTGGGAAAGAACTGGTTGCATCAACGTTGTCTCCACGTCATTTGAACAAAAAAGTTAAATGTGATGACGTTGAATCAACATAGAAACTGATTGGATTTGCAAAAAGTCATCAACGTAAGGGAGTCTTATTTTCACCCAATTTTTAACCTAAATCCAGTGACTTCATACTTTTTTCTTTGTGTGTGTGTGTGTGTGTGTGTGTGGGGGGGGGTCACGTTGAATTAACTTTATATGGCAACTGATCCAAATGTAAATCAAAACTAGACATTGAAATGACATCTGTGCCCAGTACTATGTTGCCTCATTCCTTGTAAGAGTTTGATTCATCGATAAGGATGCATTTTTGGGAGACCCAATTGCTGTTACACAGATGGAGGACGCATTGGGAAAGGTGGAGTCGGCCAGCATTACCAGGAGTCTTATGGTGTTGATTTATTTTTTCATAAGAACAAAAGGAAAGTACATTGTGGCTGGGGAAATTATGGGAGTATGAAGTGGAAAGCTTTGACTTTCTGAGCAGCGCACCGGCAAAAGGTATCATCTCTGGCGTCTCGGTGGAAATTGAGGATCAATGTCATAATCACCACGTACCAGGTCCGGGAGTAGTGGAGGCACGTCGCTTGAACTTTATGGTGGATGGAAGGAAGAAGGAAAACCTACCCGTGTTATTGCTATTTGATGAAGTTTCTCCCGAAACATGAAAAGCTGGGGTATATGAGATACGCTGTGAAAGCTTTTTTGAACATGCCGTTGCAATGTCGTAATTACAAAAAGTTTGCCGACGTGGCAGGTGTGTGCAGACGGAATACATATGTTGTTGAAGAGTCAGTGGATACAAGATGATGCAATTGTGGTGGGAACCACGTTCCCGAGTTTAGGAGGGCCCTGTAAGTGTGAAGGAGGTCGAAATAGCAAGAATCATGGCTGTCCAGCAGGTCTCCTATGTGGAGGCAGTGCAATTTTGGGCGGCAGGTAGCCTAGTGGTTAGAGCGTTGGGCCAGTAACCGAAAGATACCTGGATTGAATCCCAGAGCTGACAAGGCAGCCCCTGAACAAGGCAGTTAACCCACAGTTCCCCGGTAGGCCGTCATTGTAAATAAGAATTTGTTCTTAACTGACTTGCCTAGTTAAATAAAGGTTTAAAAAAATGGCAGCCTGCAGAACATCTTGTTAATACAGACAATGAAGAAGGTAGATTTTATTGCGCAGATGATAAACTGTACTGGCCAAACAAATAAGAAATCAAAGAAACTGGATATAATTGTGAATGTGGCTAAAAGGTTTTTGGATCTCCAGGGCTTCACAACCAACATTTTGCAGGGAATACGATCTGAATATGATCTTCCCTCAGACCCCGTATACATTTTCATCTGAATAAAGGAGTACATAGAATTTTGTGTATGTTCGATTTCCCCCCCCCTTTCCCTATTTCCCCGTGTTTTTTCTGCGTTAAAGTTCCCCAGTTTTCACCCCACACAGTAGGTGGCGGCATAATACCAGAGCAGCAGCCTGTGACGAGCTAGCATCAAATCTAACTACACCTTCGGAAAGAGTACGGGGTGAAACAAGTTAAGAAACCTAAGCTAAATTGCTCGCCGCCAAAATGCAGATAACATTGAAAACTCTCCAACAGCAGACATTTAAAATCGACATAGACGCAGAGGAGACGGTGAGTTGAAACCATGCATTTGTTGAAGGGGTGGAGGACTTCGTCTAACTTACCGTTGCGTTGGCTAACAAGCTAAGCTAACTTGCATTCTTAGCTAGTTTGACATAGCTGGCTAACGTTAGCTAAGCAACTTCAACATGTTTAAGTCCCCAGTCAAGTAACTAGCTAACGTTGGTAAGTTGCTTAGGAACGTTACTTAACAAAGTAGGTTGTTCGTTACTGCAAATACACCCATTGAGATTTTATGTTGGCAAAAACTGTTAGTGGTAGTGTACGCGGTAGCTGACTAATGCTAGCATTAGCTGGTTAAGTGTTGGAGTTAGCTATCTAATTGTCTGAAGTTTCTCAACCCCAACTAATTGTTAGCTACCAAGCAATGGCTAATTCAATAACTTTTGCCATGGATAGCCACAATGTGCTTTAACGATATATATTTATTCAAAACGACAACTTTCGAGTTTAGCGTAGTTAGCTACCTCCCTAACGTTAGCTAACTAGCTATGTATTCTAAAGTTAGCTAGCTAGCTAAACAGCTGCTGCTCACGTGTTTTATGAAGCAGTTGGATAGTTTATTAGCTAACCTAGCTAAATGTTGATAATCCAGATAATTTATCCATATAACGTTACTGTAGCGATTTAACTACTTTGACACGCCAGTAGCTAGCTAGATACTGTTGGCATTTGATTGTTATTAGTGAGGCGAACGTTAGCTAACGTTAGCGAACGTCGTTATCTAACGTTAGTGCAGAGACCTCTCCTCAGCCCGAGTCATTGACAGTGGCCTATTGGCGTGACCAAGAATTCGGAGAAGTTGTCAATCATAAACAGTTTTAATTTTAGACATTGTGTAGTTAGTTGCCTAGTATTATAGCCTAATCATCAGCCATTTAACCAGTAAACTTCGTTCTCTTTATGATTTTGTTTTTTGTCTGTCTTCTCTTTCTTTACAGGTAAAAACCTTAAAGGAAAAAATTGAGAATGAGAAGGGAAAAGATGGTTTTCCGGTTGCTGGACAGAAGTTGATATATGCAGGTACGGTTTCAGTCTTTTATTGCCCTGCTCTCTGTTTTGTCTGGCAGTTTGATGAGGACGGATTGCGCTGTGACAATATAATTGCATGTCTGTGTTGGCTTGTCCTGTGGCATCTCGATGTTTTTATGTAATTATGTTACAGGAATGCAGATTGCAGCAATAGTGTTTAATCTCTGTATGTGGCATGTTAATGTTTCTTCACCACTATGAAATAACCTTATAGGTGACGGGGATAGGTTTCTGGCAATTTCAATGGCAAAGAATGTCAGGGTTATTGCGGAATTGTCGGTTGATAAATTAATATCTTCATGTTTGTTACTTGAAGGGAAAATCCTAAATGATGACACAGCCCTCAAGGAGTATAAGATTGATGAGAAGAACTTTGTGGTCGTCATGGTGGCAAAGGTAAGGGATTAGAAACGTTGCGTTTTGTCCATGAAATTACATGCCCTTCATTGGGGTGGAGACCTCTGAATACATAACATAGGCTTCACTATTTTCAAATCCATCATAAACATGATACACACACACTGTGACAACCACTGATCATGGCAGATGGACTTAATTAACTTTCCATGTCATTGGACGCGTGCGTAGCTTGTGTGTGTTCACCTTGAAGCAATATTTTCCCAGACCTGTCACATGCACCTCAATATCACGAAGAAGACAGAATGCAGATTAAATCCCACTGTGTGGAGTGGATTGCAATCTGTTACATCTCCGCTCCCTATGCTCACAGGTGCAGCAACAGTTCATGTAAGGGAGTGTCTCACCGCAGAGCTACAATATGTGCCATCTGCACAGTTTGAATGTCTATAGTTTTAATTGACAAGAGGTTGTGGCCTTGAAAGATTCCTGTTTATTGGTGTATGGGATAGTGGAATCTTTAATCTTTTTAAAGCTGCATTATGTTAATCTTTCTATATTTTCTTTGTTCAAAAGCTCCAAGTCGGTAGTGGTCATCCAATGTGATTCAACAGTAACAATATTGTGCCTCCAGCCTACCGAAAACGCTTGTATTCGATTTCCCTGTCAGGTCGGTTTTCCCACCAGATTTAGTGCTGTGCGTAATGAATGACGAGTTTCCGCCACAAGTTCATTGACTCAGACTGAGACAGGTGGAAGATCTAAATTGCGTACTCCTAGCGTCATCTTCTCGTCTCCTTCTCAAAACCCATTGGATGAAAACGCCAGAGGTCCCGCCTCTCTGACCTTCTCCACCAATGGGTTTTGAGAAGGAGACGACGACACAAGGAGGAGTAAGCTATTGAGAATCTCTGAAACTGAAGAGAAATGGGATGTCTGTCCACACTTCGCTAGTGGAGATATAGGGCAGATAAACAACATGTCCCTATAACCCAAAGTAACCTGGAACTTTGTAGAGCCAACAGACAAAGAAGGGAAAACAAAAGAGCCCAGGCCAAGATCAGAGTGAACCTCTGATTTGTGCTTACAAACTGGAGAGGGCTAGCTCCATTGCTAAGGGATTCAAAACCGACCAAGATATTTTTCTGCTGAAACAGTAAGCATAGTTAGCTTGATAATATATAATTCTAGATATAAAGTAATATGTCGCTTTTGCTATTTAGTTGTTAATATGTATGCAAGTGTTATAGCTACTATGGATGACTTGTTTTCAAGCCACATTGGCAGCTAGCTAGTTTAACTAGCTACCTTGTTTGCTAGTTGATTGCGTTTTGTTTCATTTGTATAAAATGTTGCTTTACTATTTAGTTGTAATAAGCTATGACTATATGCACCTTTTGACCTTATGTTATTTCTGATGTCTTTGGTCTGAAAGCCACCCATCTGATTAGTTAGCTAGCTTCTTCACACTACTGTACTGGCACGGAATAGCCATGATCATTATTTGACAACAAAGCTCTAGAAAATATCGTTGAACCAACATTTTGCTGCATTTTCAGTTATGAAAGAGATCAATCGACATCAACGCCTACCAAAAGTTGTCTTTCTAGCGCCATCATTGCTGCGGACTCAGATCAGTAAGCAAAAACTTTAGCAAGGACAACATTATTTCCCCTAGCTGGCCAAGATTTGACATAATAATCTTCTAATGCTAGGTATCTACACTGAACAAAAATGCAACATGACACACTTTCAAAGATTTTAGAGTTACAGTTCATATAAGGAAATCAGTCAATTGAAATAAATTCATTGGACCCTAATCTATGGATTCCACATCTCTGGTAATACAGATATGCATCTGTTGGTCACATACAGTTCCTTTGGAAAGTATTTGGACCCTATTACTTTTCCCACATTTTGTTATGTTACAGCCTTATTCTAAAATACATTTAAAAAATAATAATAATTCTCAGCAATACCCCATAGTAAAAAAGCGAAAAACGTTTTAAATGTAATTTTTAGGAAATGTATTAAAAATAAAAACCTTATTTGCATAAGTATTCAGACCCTTTGCTATGAGACTCGAAATTGAGCTCAGGTGCATCCTGTTTCCATTGATCATCCTTTAGATGTTTATAAAACTTGATTGGAGTCCACCTGTGGTAAATTCAATTGATTGGGATTGATTTGGAAAGGTACTCAACTGTCTATAAGGTCCCACAGTTGACAGTGCATGTCACAGAAAAAAACAAGCCATGAAGTCGAAGGGATTGTCCGTGGAGGTGCGAGACAGGATTGTGTCGAGGCACAGATCTGGGGAAGGGTGCCAAAACATTTTTGTAGCATTAAAGGTACCCAAGAACCCAGTGGCCTCCATTCTTAAATGGATAAGTTTGGAACCACCAGTACTCTTCCTAGAGCTGAGCAAACTGAGCAATCAGGGGAGAAGGGACTTGGTCAGGCAGGTGACGAATAACCCGATGGTCACTCCGACAGAGCTCTAGAGTTCCTCTGTGGAGATGGAAAAACCTTCCAGAAGGACAACCATCTCTGCAGCATTCCACCCATCAGGCCTTTGTGGTAGTGGCCAGTCGGAAGCCACTACTCTGTAAAAGGCACAACAGCCCGCTTGGAGTTGGCCAAAAGGCACCTAAAGGATTCTCAGACCATGAGAAATTAGATTATCTGGTCTGATAAAACCAAGATTGAACTCTTTTGCCTAAATGCCAAGCGTCATGTCTGGAGGAAACTGGCACCATCCCTACGGTGAAGCATGGTGGTGGCAGCATCATGCTGTGGGATGTTTTTCAGCGGCAGGGACTGGGAGACTAGTCAGGACCGAGGAAAAGACGAATGTAGCAAAGTACAGAGATCCTTGATGAAAACCTGCTCCAGAGCGCTCAGGACCTCAGACTGGGGCAAAAGTTCACCTTCCAACAGGAGAACAACCCTAAGCACACAGCCAAGACAACACAGGTGTGGCTTCAGGACAAGTCTCTGAATGTCCTTGAGTGGCCCCGCTAGAGCCTGGACTTGAACCCTATAGAACATTTTGGAGAGACCTGAAAATGGCTGTGCAGCGACGCTCCCCATCCAACCTGACAGAGCTTGAGAGGATCTGCAGAGAAGAATTGGAGAAACTCCCCAAATACAGGTGTGCCAGGCTTGTACCGTCATACCCAAGAAGACTCAAGGCTGTAATTTCTACCAAAGGTGCTTCAATAAAGTACTGTGTAAAGGGTCTGAATACTTTTGTAAATGTCATTTCAGATTTTATAAATGAGCAAAAATGTCAACCTGTTTTTGCTTTGTCATTATGGGGTACTGTGTGTAGCTAGATAGATAGATGAGGGAACTTTTAATTTTTTTAAATCAATTGTAGAATAAAGCTGTAACGTAACAAAATGTGGGAAAAGTCAAGGAGTCTGAAAACATTCTGAAGGCACTGTATACCTTAAAGGTAGGGGCGTGGATCAGAAAACCAGTCAGTGTCTGGGGTGACCACCATATTTGCCTCATGCAGTGTGACACATCTCCTTCACATCGAGTTGATCAGGCTGTTGATTGTGGCCTGTGAAATGTTGTCTCACTCCTCTTCAATGGCTGTGCGAAGTTTCGGGATATTGGCGGGAACTGGAACACGCTGTCGTACATGCTCATCCAGAGCATCACAAACATGCTCAATGGGTGACATGTCTAAGTATGCAGGCCATGGAACTGGGACATTTTCTGCATTCAGAAATTGTGTACAGGTCCTTGCTACATGGGGTTGTGCATTATCATGCTGAACCATGAGGTGATTGCGGTGGATGAATGGCATGACAATGAGCCTCAGGTTCTCATCACTGTATCTCTGCATTAGGCTCAGTCTACAGTGCCTTTTTGAATTCATTTTTAGAAACATAAGTTTGGCCAGTCTATGGCTTCAGGCTCATGTGATGGTGCCAGCAGCGGAGAATATCCTCTCCTCGCTTGCAGAGCCACAGGGGATGCTAAACACACTTTTGGTCACTCAGGGCAGGGATGCATTTTATTATTTACCTATAGATTTATTTAAGAGGTCGGCCGATTAATCGGAATGGCCGATTTTAATTAGGGCCGATTTCAAGTTTTCATAACAATCGGTATTTTTGGCCACCGATTTTCAGAATATTTATTTTTAATTATTGGCAAGTCAGTTAAGAACACATTCTTATTTTCAATGACGGCCTAGGAACGGTGGGTTAACTGCCTTGTTCAGGGGCAGAACGACAGATTTTTACCTTGTCAGCTTGGGGATGCAACCTTACGTTAACTAGCCCAACGCTCTAACCACCTGCTTTACGTTGCCACGGTAAGTTGCTAGCTAGCATTAAACTTATCTTATAAAAAAACAATCAATCATAAACACTAGTTAACTACACATGGTTGATATTACTAGTTTATCTAGCCTGTCCTGCTTTGCATATAATCGATGTGGTGCGCATTCGCGAAAAAGGACTGTCTTTGCTCCGACGTGTACCTAACCATAAACATCAATGTCTTTCTTAAAATCAATACACAAGTATATATTTTTAAACCTGCATATTTAGTTAATAATGCCTGCTAACATGAATTTCTTTTAACTAGGGAAAATGTGCCACTTCTCTTGCAATCAGAGTCAGGTTATATGCAGCAGTTTGGGCCGCCTGGCTTGTTGCGAACTGTGAAGACTATTTCTTCCTAACAAAGACGGCAGACTTCGCCAAACGGGGATGATTTAACAAAAGCGCATTTGCGGAAAAAAAGCACAATCGTTGCATGACTGTACCTAACCATAAACATCAATGCCTTTCTTAAAATCAATACACAGAAGTATATATTTTTAAACCTGCATATTTAGCTAAAAGAAATCCAGGTTAGCAGGCAATATTAACCAGGTGAAATTGTCAGTTCTCTTGCGTTCGTTGCACGCAGAATCAGGGTATACAGAATCTGTCTCGTTGCGAACTAATTTGCCAGAATTTTACGGAACTATGAAATAACATTGTAGGTTGTGCGATGTAACAGGAATATTTAGACTTATGGATGCCACCCGTTAGATAAAATACGCAACGGTTCCGTATGTCACTGAAAGAATAATGTTTTCGAGAGAGTTTCCGGATTTCACCATATTAATGACCTAAGGTTTATTATATTATAGTTTAAGTCTATGATTTGATATTTGATAGAGCAGTCTGCCTGAGCGGTGGTAGGCAGCAGCAGGCTCGTAATAGTCAAAGATATATGGTTTAGAGAGAAATAGTCGACGCGTCATAATTCCTGTAATAACTTGCGGCTGAACTTGAAAGGGCTTCCTTCGTTATTTTACCGTTCATGTCTTCCATAGAGAATGTCTTGATCTACTTCAAATAAGGTCTGTGTTTTGTGCTTAAACCGCCTCGGAGTTTTGATAACCGTGTAAATCTCACTAGGTAACGTTTGTCAACATATTTTCAGAAATCCACTCTACAAAAAAAATTATATTCGCTTATATTGATCAGAGTTATATCCTATGGATATCTACACAGTTATAAAATTGGCAAGGTGGTGTAAGCCTAAACCAAACACAGACCTTATTTTAAGTTAATCTAAAAATATCCTATGGAATAAATGAAGGAACCGCTTTTCAGATTTTGCTAGAAGGTGTCATGGGAATTGTGACTACTTGGTAGTCAATTCTTACCATGCCCATTATTAAAATAGGATTTCCTGCATATAGAAATTACAGTTTTTGTTTTCAGCATTCATCACAGGTAACTTAAACTCTTTTTATTATTCAAACAGTTGAGAGTATTTGTCTCCTAAGCAGACTCTTCAGTATCGTTGTCACTTCAGAGCTGTGTGTGTGTGTGTGTGTGTGTGTATATGGGGGGAAAATAATAATCGGCCGATTAATCGGCATCGGCTTTTTTTTGGGCCCTCCAATAATCTGTATCGGCGTTGAAAAATCATAATCGGTCGACCTCTTATTTATTTCATAGTCTTAAAGGTTTTTAGGCAAAATAACCCAATCAAAATGGAAAACCCCTTAAGTTGGAATATGCGCTACATTGACAATTATCTACCTTTCTTTTAGCATGTGCATGTAGGTAGACCATCAGGCTTTCAGGTGACTGGCCTTTTCAGATTCCACAATGATTCTTTAGTTGTGGACGTTACGTCACTGCACTCCCGCTCTTGGTCTTCATCTTTTAAGTCATCATCATTTTTGCACCTATGTGTTTTCAGTTTCTTTATGAAAATAAACTACAAATGCATACTGGGCTTAGCATGCCCTGAGCTCATGAAGTGACTGCTATTTGAGCGGTCGAGAAGGCCTTTGGAAGTCTCGCTAGGCGCTCCAGTCAAATTGGGCACGTTCTTCTCACTCCGCTCACCTACCCTGACTCCTACCATCTAACCGCTAGTAGCCTTGAAACACAGCACTTATTAGCAGTTCAGCACAAGCATTTCTCGCGCTGTTACTCAAAATCAAGATAAACCTTTAGCATCGTAGACATTGAATGTCTGTAACCAAACTGACAAACTCTTTTGGCAGATGATAGTTCTAGCTAGCCACATGCTAACCTGAGTGCTACTAATAGCAGCAGTAAATTCAGATAATGGCTAACAAACATTGGCTACCATTAATGTTCCATCCCCGGGACTGCCACGCAGAAGAAATATCAGCCTGCACGAGATTAAACTTGAACTAGAGTTATCCCCGTTTTTAAAACCTATCAACGTTTCTCTTTACTGTGGGAATTGTGATCGAATCAACATAATATTAGCTACTTTCAATGCAACGTAACAAAACAAACTATGCAAGACTTAGTTTTGCAGACTAACTATGCAAGAGATTTTGTTGTAGGCAGACCGCATCGGAGTAGGATTCTATTGCATTGACAGGCACCAATCAAGCCCGTACTCTACACAGACCAGTGCACCATAACCAATCAGCGCTGCAGTAGGCCTACACTACCAGTCAAAAGTTTGGACACACCTACTCTTAAGTTTTTTGTTGTTGTATTTTCTACACTGTAGAATAATAGTGAAGACATCAAAACTATGAAATAACACACATGGAATCATGTAATTACCAAAAAAGTGTTCAACAAATCAAAATATATTTGAGATTCTTCAAAGTAACCAGCCTTTGCCTTGATGAGCTTTGCACACTCTTGGCATTGTCTCAACCAGCTTCATGAAGTAGTCACCTGGAATGTATTTCAATTGACAGGTGTCCCTTAATTTGTGGATTTTCTTTCCTTTTTAATGCGTTTGAGCAAATCAGTTGTATTGCGACAAGGTAAGGGTGGTGTACAGAAGATGGCCCTATTTGGTAAAAGACCAAGTCCATATTATGGCAAGAACAGCTCAAATAAGCAAAGAGAAATGATAGTATCATTCTTTTAAGACGTGGTCAGTTAATAACAAAAATGTCAAGCACTTTGAAAGTTTCTTCAAGAGCAGTTGCAAAAACCATCAAGCGCTATGATAACTGGCTCTCATGAGGACCGCCACAGGAAAGGAAGACCCAGAGTTACCTCTGCTGCAAAGGATAAGTTCATTTGTTAACTGCACCTCGGATTCCAGCCAAATAAATGCTTCACAGAGTTCAAGTAACAGACACATCTCAACATCAACTGTTCAGAGTAGACTGCGTGAATCAGGCCTTCATGGTTGAATTGCTGCAAAAAAAACACTACAGGAGGACACCAATAAGAAGAGACTTGCTTGGGCAAAGAAACAAGCAATGGATATTAGGCTGATGGAAATCTGTCATTTGGTCTGATGAGTCCAAATTTGAGATTTTGGGTTCCAACCGCCGTATCTTTGAGACGCAGAGTAGGTGAACGGATGATCTCCGTGTGGTTCCCACCGTGAAGCATGGAGGAGGAGGTGTATGGGTGCTTTGCTGGTGACCCTGTGATTTATTTTGAATTCAAGGCACACTTAATCAGCATGGCTACCACAGCATTCTGCAGCGACGCGCCATCCCATCAGGTTTGCGCTTAGTCCCACTATCATTTGTTTTTCAACAGGACAATGACCCAACACACCTCTAGGCTGTGTAAGGGCTATTTGACCAAGATTTGGAGTGCTGCATCAGATCACCTGACTTCTATCCAATTGAGATGGTTTGGGATGAGTTGGACCACAGATTGAAGGAAAAGCAACCAACAAGTGCTCAGCATTTGTGGGAACTCCTTCAAGATTTTTGGAAAAGCATTCCAGGTGAACCTGGTTGAGTGAATGCAAAAAGTGTGCAAAGCTGTCATCAAGGCAACGGGTGGCTACTTTGAAGAATCTCAAATATAAAATATATTTAGATTTTAACACTTAAAAAATAAAATAAAAATAACTTATTTCATAGGTTTGATGTCTTCAATGTTCTACAATGTAGAAAATAGTAAAAATAAAGAAACGAATGAGTAGCTGTCAACATTTGACTGGCACTGTATATGCAAATACACCATTGCCATATATGGATCTGTGCCATTCACTTTGAACTGGATTGCTTTTTTACAGCATGAGCGGTCGTGAGTAGATGCTCTTGTTTTGAGATCAAAGCGAGAGTTATATGTAGCAATGTGCACATTTTACATTTGTTCATATCCTTCGCTAATTAGTTAGTTATTAGCCAAGTTATAGATCATTTGTAGTCAACAATGTGGGAGCGATTGCTTCCGACGAGCACAAAACGTGTTCATTTTTGAAAGCGAGTCGGGTAGTTTTTATTTTTGTCTTAAAGGGGCAGTGTATTTTGAGACGGGCTTGAATAAGCTAAGTAGTCAATAGGCATTTTCAGTCACCTTGTCTGAAGGACAAGTGGATAAACAGGTTGTCAATCCCTGCATGTTTTTTAAAAAAGTAATGGAATGTAGGCCTACATTGAACACCACACTGGCTGCTACTGTAGGCTGAACGATAACAGCTATTTCCATGTTGGAATGTTATGTGATGCATTTTCTAGATTTTAGATTTTTTGGATTATATGCAACTCTAGGAGGCCTACATTATGATCAAATAGCCACAGTTTTAAGTAGGCTACTAACTTAAAGCGAGTACTGCCTCGGTGTTCACAGTAAACGTGTGCTGGAAGTTACAATTTTCAGTGTTCCAGTTTGTGCTCAGCAGACCTGAAATCTGCTCAGTGAGGAAGATAATGTAGGGAACATTGGCTACCATTGATATCCTGCAAGTTGTATCGGCCAATAAAGATCAGGCAGTTCAGCAAAAATTAGGACCTTTAAAATTAACAATGACATCCGATTATGATATTACACCATTCATTTCTGCAAAACATGTAGTATTCTGTTGATTTGAGTTATTGTAGCTAGTGTATTCCATCCCCAAACACCATGCCAGATCTGTGTGAGTGGGCCAGTTTGTTTTGCATGGCCTGGTGCATTTAGATAGCTGGCTTTGTTTTTTTTTATCATCTACCAACAACATAACATGACAACTCTTTGGGCCCTTTAGTACCTTCTTAGCCGATTCACATCCATCACCGAAGCCACCCGCCATGTCGCTGTAACACTGATGGTGTCAGTGGACTTGGAGCCTACATTGACTGGGCACAGAACCGGTTTCAGCTTCATGGCGAATACACTCTTCCACTGTTGGTAGCCAGTGTAATCGTTCGGGACAAAGTGAGGCCCGCATATGACTGAAGCACGAGGGGTTCCCCTGACCCAGTAAGACTTTCTTCCCCTCTTGACCAAACATGTATGCCGGTTAACAATGCGTTGCCGCCACCACCAGGCCGTTCCTCTCTGAATGTCAAAGCCCCAATGTATTGTTGGTATATTACTTTTTGATACGTGTATTTTCGCAACTTTTTTTTCAAATCAACATTTGCATAAATAACTTAAACTGGTTTTGATTATCATCAATCCACGATGTTAGATTTGTGGAAATATATTGTGCAACCTGTTCTTTTAAATCTTCAGATGGAAAAATGCTACTTATCAAAATGAGCAGCCTGGGAGTTAAGGGGCAATTCTGCCACTTTTCAGCCTCGTATTCATCTCCGCACCAAACTAGTGTCTACAAATGTGAAAACGGAGCATTTCTATGATCTGTGGTTAAAAAGATATTAACAAAAGGTCCTAAAAATCTTTTCTCTGTGATATCACAGGGTAGGATAAAAGTTTTAAACTGTGATTTTTCAAAACCTACAACGCGTTTCTAGCCGGAGGGTATTTCATATTTTCTTGCTCCCCACTTCACCGCGCAAATCTGTTTTACCTTTTGATATGTCATTGGGTAGAACTTTCTAACTTTATTTTTCCACAATGTAGAAATGTGCCGTTTTCACATGTAGACTGGTATTGTGCTGGAGATAATTTTCATTAGTTAAAGTGGTGGAATTGCCTTTTTAAGATGGCTTGCTATTTTTTTGCTACCTCACAAAGTGATAGTGGCCTAAAATGGTAATTATTACTGCCAATCGGTATTGTGTATAGCCTAAATCAGATCACATGCTTCTTACCTGACAAGCCATGTTGCTAAAATAATTTGTACTGTATCACCTATAGGCCTATGTTTTAAATAAAATATGCTGTTAAGCACAACCTTGAGCACTGGACATTCCCTTATTCTCTATGTAGCCTAAAGTAGCCCCAGCAGCTGCCCAGCCTTCCGGTGCTACCACGACCACCACCTCCAGCACTACAGTCCCCACAGTACCCGCTGCTGCCTTGTCAGGCTCAGATAACCCACCTGAGGGGGGCAAACCAGAGGACAAACCAGCTGAGGAGAGGCCCTCCAACACCTCAGCCCCAGCATCAACTCCAACCAGGTAGGGCTGGGTCGGCAGTCAATGACTCTCAAATTGCAAACCTATCCATATACACTGAGTGTACAAAACTAATGAACTGTTTCCATGAGACTGTCCAGGTGAAAGCAATGATCCCATATTGATGTCACTGGTTAAATCTACTTGAATCAGTGTAAATCAAGGGGAGGAGACATGTTAAATAATAATTTTTAAGCATTGACTCAATTGAGACATGGATTATGCATGTGTGCCATTGAGGGTGAATAGGCAAGACAAAAGATTGAAGTGCCTTTGAACGGGAGTAAGTGCCTGGCGTTTGAATGTGTCAAGAACTGCAACGCAGCTGGGTTTTTCATGCTCAATTTTCTGTGTCAAGAATGGTCCACCAACAAAAGACATCCAGCCAACTTGACACAATTGTGGGAAGCATTTGAATCAACAGCGTCCCTGTGGATCGCTTTCGACACCTTGCCCAGACAAATTGAGGCTGTTCTGAGGACAAAAGGGGGTGCAAGTGAATCTTGGGAAGGTGTCCCTAATGTTTTGTTCACAGGCCCTGGTCTTGTTCCCTATATAGTTCACTGTTTGACCAGAGCCTATTGCCTATAGTGCACTACCTGCTAGTGTCGGTTATAGTATAATTAATATCTCCTAATGGTTGTATTTTCTGAGAACAGATCATGGTAAAATGGAACAGTACTCATCAGCTTTCTATTCCTTATCTTTCAGTTCGTCTGGTCTCTTGGCCAATGTGAACATGTTCGAGGAGGCAACTTCAGCTCTAGGTAAATGGTCCTGATATGAGTTAACCCAATGTTGTGAATTGATTATAATCTGAAAGCATACATTCTCTTTTGTAGTTAGGTCTATAGCCATGTCTTAATATTGTCTTCCCTATAGAAATATATAGGGCTATTTCTTTCACTTTTGTATCTCTCTCAATCTGTTTTCATTAGGCTATGTTTATCCTAGTGAATGTCATCTGAAGTTTTCAAGAGTCTCCCGGATCAAAATGGCATCTGATTGGTTGTTCTTCCTGCTCCTCAGTGACAGGCCAATCATATGAGAACATGGTGACCGAGATGATGCTGATGGGCTATGAGAGGGAGCAGGTGGTGGCATCACTCCGAGCCAGCTTCAACAACCCAGACAGAGCTGTGGAGTACCTGCTTACAGTAAGTACCTCCCATCACCATCCACTTCTCCAGTCTGACATCCCTTTTTTTTTTCTGAGTGGTTTAGTCTAAAAGTGATATAATATGACAGTGACCACGTTTTCATGCGCACAGTATTCCGGATAGTAGCTCATATTCCGCTTAAGGTATTGTTCGGATAAGCTGTTTACATGCACCTTTTGATACCCCACTCACGAGTATCCCTGTATCCATTAATAAACAGAATATTCATAATTTTAAGTTAATATGGGTTAAGTGGACTAGTAACTGAAATATGGACACTGACTGTAGGGCTATAACCTTATGTAGCGTAATATACAGTGCATTCAGAAAGTATTCAGACCCCTTCACTTTTTCCGCATTTTAAGTTACAGCCTTATTCTTAAATGGATTGAATAAATAAAAAATCTTAATCTAAACACAATACCCCATAATGACAAAGCGAAAGCAGGTTTTTAGATGTGTTTATTTTTAATTAATCCATTTAAGAATAGGGCTGTTTTGCTTATTATTATTTTTTTTTTTAAGTATTTAGACCCTTTGCTATGAGACTCGAAATTGAGCTCAAGGTTTAAGGTCCCACACTTGACCGTGCATGTCAGAGCAAAAACTGTGAGGTCGAAGGAATTGTCCGTAGAGCTCCGAGACAGGATTGTGTCAGATCTGGGGAAGTGTACCAAAAAATGTCTGTAGTATTGACGGACCCAAAGAACAGAGTGGCCTCCATCATTCTTAAATGAAAGAAGTTTGGGACCACCAAGACTCTTCTTAGAGCTGGCGGCAAGCCCATAAAGGACTCTCAGACCATTCTTTGGCCTGAATGCCATGCGTCACATCTGGAGGAAACCTGGCACTATCCCTATGGTGAAGCATGGTGGTGGCAGCATCATGCCGTGGGGATGTTTTTCAGCTGTAGGGACTGGGAGACTAGTCAGGATCGAAGGAAAGATTGCCGGAGAAAAGTACAGAGATCCTTGAGAGAACCTGCTCCGCAGTGCTCAGGACCTCAGACTGGCGGCGACGGTTCACCTTCCAACTGGAGACCCCTGAAAATAGCTGTGCGGCGACGCTCCCCATCCAACCTGACAGAGCTTGAAAGGATCTGCAGAGAAGAATGGGAGAAACTCCCCAAATACAGGTGTGCCAAGCTTGTAGCGTCATACCCTAGAAGACTCGAGGCTGCCAAAGGTGCTTCAACAAAGTACTGCGTAAAGGATCTGAATACTTATGCAAATGTGATATTTCAGTATTTTTTTTTTAAATATATTTTTCCCAGCATGTCTCCCCGTGAATGCTACTGTAATGTTGTCTTTGTCACTTGTGCAAGCAGACGGTAAGAACCACATAAAATATGTACCCAGACGAACTGAAGTCTTATCAGAAACGTGTTTCATTGTTTTCTCAGCTTTTCATTTCCTTAAAATCGGTCAAACTGATAACTCTGGTCCTGTGCAAAATGTCCAAATCTCTCCACTGTTTTGGAGTTATTGCATTTATTCCCTGGTCCCTAAAAAACATTCAGCAGTGTTTAACTAGATTACTAATGAATTAATTCTGTCAATGAAAGACATTATTCTGGTGAGCACTACTTTATTTAGTCTTCTGGGGCAACAATTTATGACAGAACTGAAGCTGCATGTATCTAACGATTGGCTAGTTGACAAACACATGGCCAACCAAATGTCAGAAATAATAATGCGGCCCTACAAAGTGTCAGACATTATAAGCAGGAAGTTGTCTAAATTTGGGTTGAAAGTAGCCAGTAGGCTATACGGTCCTGTTCGCAGTATCAGCAAAATACGTTATGGTGGATCGAACTGCGCATGTAGCCTACTTTTTTTAAATGATTTGTTTGAGAATCAGATGAGAACATCACACAACACCAATGATATACAAAACTGAGCCTGCTCACACTGCAAAAAAACAGTAAACGGGATAAGATGTTTACATGCCACAGATCTGTGTGTCTTTTCCGGGTTTCTCATAACCGGGATACAAGATTTTTTTAGTTATTGTAAACGGGATATGATGTATGTCAACTCAAATGCATAATACTTGAGTATCCCGAATAATAACGGTATATTGGTGTGCATGTTAATGTGATCATTGACTCAAAATATCCCCTTTTTTTTTTGTGCTCTGACGTTTTTCATCCATGTGTTCCTTAGAGCTGGGATGATGGAGCTAGATTCTTCCACCCTGTCTGGCAGCTCTAATGTTGTATCTCCTGTGGTTGTTCTTCAGGGGATCCCAGCTGGGGAGGAGGGCCATGCGAGTGCTGACCCAGTGGTGCCTCCTGTGGGTGGAGGAACTCCAGTTCTGAACACAGGCAGTATGACCACCCCAGCCAGCACAGGCTCCCTAGCCAGCGCTGCAACAGGAGGTGTGTGTGTGTGCCTGCTTCTCCACTCTATGCATGCACATGTGTAACAACACTTCTGTATGCAGTGGACACAGAAAAAGCATTTGACGGCTTTCTAGTCTTTTCCTTTGAATAATAAAGATGCCCTATGTGCTGTACTGTATCAATTGTTCTATGCCATAAACGGTTTGGCACACTGGTGTTTAGAACACTGGTGTGCTGCTGTGTGGAAGAGGAATGTAGAACTTTGTGAACAAAGAACATACAAAATGGACCTGTAGAAATAGAACATGGAAATGGAACATAGAACTGTGTGGATTGGAAATAGAACAGTGCCATTGTCCTTCTATGGTGTGACCACCTATCCCCTCTCTCCCACTCCTGTGTTTCCAGCCAACCCTCTGGGGTTCCTGGTTAACCAGCCCCAGTTCCTCCAGATGAGACAGATCATCCAGCAGAACCCCTCTCTGCTCCCTGCCTTACTACAGCAGATAGGGAGGGAGAACCCCCAGCTTCTGCAAGTATGGACAACACACTCACACAAACACCTCGATTTACAGTCTCTTCGATATACTCCCGAATCTCTGGCCTCTTGATGATAGACAATTATTCCATGATTTTGTCGTTGAACTGGCTACAATGAGCAGTGAAATTGATGGAATTCTAGTCCTTCTGCCGGATACATTTGTCTGTGTCATTTAGCTCCCCAGGTCTCTCATGTATATTGAAGGGATGAGATCAGAGCCTGAAGGCATAGCAGCAGACCCCTGCTGTGATACTGGTTTGTGTCCCAAATGGTACCCTATTCTCTTTATAGTGCACTACTGTTGACTAGAGCCCTATGTGAACTCTGGTCAAAAGTAATGCACTATAAAGGTAATAAGGTGCCATTTGGGAAGCAGAATGTGTTCAGCCTCAAACCAACCTCTGGTCAGCTGTAATTACCTGGGATTTGTTCAACGATGTGAAATGTTGAAGGTATCAAAGGTTCTTGGAACCACTGGCCTGGACTGGTGCGTTGACCAAATCTAAAACATCAGATTAATTTGTAGAGGGGCTGCACTCAGTGTTGCTGGTAGAAATGTCATGTGTAGAACTGTGACTAACAGTTGGCTCATATGACAGTTACCTGATCTGTACAATGCATTTCTATCTGAACGTTGAGTCAAATGTTGCTCTTTCCTGAACAAACCCCTGATCACTCTCTCTCCATGGTTGTGTTCATTATGTACCAAACGGAAGAAAACTGAGTAAAGCGAGAAGGGACTACTTGGAATTGGTCTAATAAGAAAGGCCTGTTTTCCATTGTGAACCGTTTTTCTATAGTGTGCCCTAATGAACACAATCCTGTTTGTCTGTTTCCCTTTCAGCAAATCAGCAGCCACCAAGAGCAGTTCATCCAGATGCTGAATGAGCCAGCCCAGGAGGGTGGTCAGGGAGGAGGAGTAGGTGGTGGAGGAGGTGTTGGAGTGGGGGTCGGTGGGGAGGCTGGAAGTGGCATGAACTATATTCAGGTCACACCCCAGGAGAAGGAGGCCATTGAGAGGGTAAGAAAGGAGGGAATCTCACAAGCCAAGATGACTGTTGATAAGTGGCTAGTTGAAAATTCGCTAGTTAGCTAAATCAGGCACATTTACAAAAATGCTGATTTATTTAAAAAAAAAATTTTGTCAAATAAATCGAGTAAACATAGAGATTCTCCGGTACTTTTGTATTCTTTTTAGCCAATAGTTCTGAAAGTAGCGCCAAAAGTGGTCACCAAAAATGGTGTACTACGTCACATACACTGTATACAGTGCATTCGGAAAGTTTTCATACCCCTTCTGTTTTTCCACATTTTGTTATGTTATACAGCCTTATTCTAAAATTGATTAAATAAAATGTTTTCCCTCAATCTACACACTACCCCATAATGACAAAGGGAAAACAGGTTTTTAGAAAATGCTTTATAGTTATTCAAACGGAAAAAAAGGAAACCTTATTTGCATAAGTATTCAGACCCTTTGCTATGAGACTCAATATTGAGCTCAGATGCATCATGTTTCCATTGATCATCCTTGAAGTTTCTACAACTTGATTGGAGCGCCTGTGGTAAATTCAATCGATTGGACATGATTTGGAAAGGCACACACCTGTCTATATAAGGTCCCATGGTTGACAGTGCATGTCAGAGCAAAAACCAAACCATGAGGTCAAAGGAATTGTCTGTAAAGCTCAGACAGGATTGTGTCAAGGCACGGATCTGGGGAAGGGTACCAAAAAATGTTTGCTGGATTGAAGGTCCTCAAGAACACAGTGGCCTCCATCATTCTTAAGTGGAAGAAATTTGGAACCACCAAGACTCTTCCTAAAGCTGGCCAAACTGAGCAATCGGTGGAGAAGGGCCTTGGTCAGGCAGGTGACAAAACTCAATGGTCACTGACAGAGCTCCAGAGATCCTCTGTGCAGATGGGAGAACCTTCCAGAAAGACAACCATCTCTGCAGCACTCCACCAATCAGGCCTTTATGGTAGAGTGGCCAGTCGGAAGCCACTCCTAGGTAAATGGCACATGACAGCCCGGTTGGAGTTTGTCAAAAGGCCCCTAAAGGGGACACACCATGAGAAACAAGATTCTCTGGTCCGATGAAACCAAGATTGAATTCTTCAGCCTGAATGCCAAGGATTACGTCGGGAGGAAACCTGGCACCATCCCTGCGGTGAAGCATGTTGGTGGCAGCATCCTGCTGTGGGGATGTTTTTCAGCGGCAGGGACTGAGAGACTAGTCAGGATCGAATGAACGAAGCAAGGTACAGAGAGATCCTTGATGAAAACCTGCTCCAGAGCGCTTAGGACCTCAGACTGGGGCGAAGCTTCACCTTCCAACAGGACAACAAACTCTAAGCACACAGCCAACACAACGCAGGAATGGCTTCGGTAAGTCTCTGAATGTCCTTGAGTGGCCCAGCCATAGCCTGGACTTGAACCCGATCGAACATCTCTGGAGAGACCTGAAAATAGCTGTACAGCGACGCTCCCCATCCAACCTGACAGCGCTTGAAAGGATCTGCAGGGAAGAATGGGAGAAACTCCTCAAAGGTGTGCCAAGCTTGTAGCTTCATACCAAGAATACTCAGGGCTGTAATTGCTACAAAAGGTGCTTCAGCAAAGTACTGAGTAAAGAGTCTGAATACTTATCTAAATGATTTAATTTTTTTATTCATAAATTTGCAAACGTAACATTAAAAAAAAAAAATAATAAAAAATTGCACTGTGGTTTTGGGGTATTATTAGATGGATGACTGAAGAATCTATTTTAGTATAAGGCTGTAACACAAAATTCAAAAGGCACTCGCACATCTGAGCAATCTTTTTGCAGGTGCATGGCAACAGTTGAAACAGGATGAAGGAAAAAGGAAACCGCACACTGCTCTTGATAGTATCACTGATATTTAATAAGCTTTACGTATCGGCCTTCTGAAAACAGAACCTCTATGTAGACCTAGCCCCACCCACATCCGTTCCACGCATGGAAAGGGGTTGGAGGCAAAGGAAAAATAAATAATTGCTACTAAACATAACCAATATGCATTTCACAAACACTACAAAAGTGTATAAATAAGACGCATTAAACACGTCCATAAAACCACAATGAGGACATAGCAAGTTTTCATTAATCATTGGGTACATCGTACGAAAAACATCAGAGTAATCTTAAAATAGGCACATAATTCAGGTTCAAATTCACAACATAACATACACATAGGCATTTCATCGTTAAGTCCTTTAGGAAATAATGTCTGGAGGGTGAAAATCCAAAAACATTCTGTTTTCCTCAGAGTATTATCAATATCATCTGATATCTTGACTTTCTCTATGCCACAAAATCTAAAGGTAGAAATGTCATGCTTTAGGTCATTAAAATGTACTGCGACTGGATAATCCCTGTCGTTTCGCCTGATTGAACTTTTATGTTCACTAATTCTCTGTTTGAGCGAGCGGGAGGTCTTACCGACATAGCAGAGCCCACATGGACATTTAATAATGTAAATAACATGGGTGGTGGAACACGTAATGATATCATTTCTTTGAAACCGTTTTCCTGTATGGGGGTGGCAGAAATATTCACACTTCATCATATTGTTGCACTGTGCGCATCCTCTGCATTTATAGCTACCATTTGGTAGAGGGTGTAAAAGAGCCTGGCTGATTTTCTTTTGTGGCTGACAGTTGGCATGAACCAATTTATCGCGTAAATTGCGACCTCTCCTATACACAATAAGTGGTGGATTTTTACATTCGGCCGGCAAAGCTGGGTGTGATGATAAAATATGTCAGTGTTTCTTGACCGCATCTCCCACTTTTCGCGAGTTCAAAGTATATGTGGTTGTGAACATTAGTGTTCTTTAGCGGGTCTTTTTTGTAACAATTTATCTCGTGTTTTTCCAATGCCAAATTAAGAGCTTCATCCACACATTGTGGCGAATAGCCTCTTCTTAGATGCCTAATGCGCATCTCCGCTGCTTTTTCTAGATAATCCTCTGTGGAGTGGCATATATGGCGCAGTCTGAAAAATTGGCTTCTTGGAAGTC
Organism: Salmo trutta; assembly: GCF_901001165.1. Taxonomy (NCBI): domain Eukaryota; kingdom Metazoa; phylum Chordata; class Actinopteri; order Salmoniformes; family Salmonidae; genus Salmo; species Salmo trutta. Next base: position 3,722,603 of record NC_042979.1, on the reverse strand, counting down.
CTCTTTTTAATGGCTCAGGATGGAAGCTGTCCCCCTGTAATAGAGTTTTTTTCTGTCCGTTTCTTTTCTATACAGAGTTGTAAACAGGGTTCCATTTGATTTCTCAATCCACATATCGAGGTAATGAACGCGTTGTCACATTCAATTGTGAATTTGAGATTGGGGTCAATGTCATTGAGTAGTGCCAGAAAATATGACAGCTCTTGTTCAGTTTCTTCCCATATGCAAATAATGTCGTCAATATATCGATACCACTTCAGGATTTTATTCAAAAATGGGTTTTCATTATTGACAAAACGTTCTTCAAATAGACCCACATAAAGGTTAGCATAGCTCGGAGCGAATGTGGAGCCCATCGACGTTCCATTCGTTTGGAGGTAGTATTGATCATCAAACCTAAAATAGTTATACTTCAAAACATATTCTGCCAGCTCTAGAATAAAGTTTGTTGGTGGATATTCATTAGTTTCTCTGTCTCCCCAATAGTGTGCTAGTGCTGGCAGCCCCCCCACATGGGGAATGCTGGTATATAGACTCTCCACATCTAATGTGACCCCACACAGGAAAACGGTTTCAAAGAAATGATATCATTACGTGTACCACCACCCATGTTATTTACATTATTAAATGTCCATGTGGGCTCTGCTATGTCGGTAAGACCTCCCGCTCTCTCAAACAGAGAATTAGTGAACATAAAAGTTCAATCAGGCGAAACGACAGGGATTATCCAGTCGCAGTACATTTTAATGACCTAAAACATGACATTTCTACTTTTTTTAGAGAAAGTCTGTTTCCTTTCAATTGCTACTATGCTTGTGCATATGTATTTCATATTTCTTAAAAAAATATTTCAATTTATCCCTACCCATATTGGCCAATTCTCACTAGTGTAAAGGGTTTAGCGACGTGTTGATTTCAGACTGCATTGTTTTCAACTGAAGATACATGTTTATGACTTGAATAAATGCCTATTTATGGGAATAGAAATGTAATATCAATCCTGTCATCTCTATTCAGGAATGTTGTTTATGTAATTTCAATATTGACTTTGTCTGTTTTGTCTTACAGCTAAAAGCCCTAGGATTCCCTGAAGGACTTGTTATACAGGCCTACTTTGCCTGTGAGAAGAATGAGAACTTGGCCGCTAACTTCCTTTTACAACAGAATTTTGACGACGACTAAAAAGGGAGCCATGATAGTAATTTCGGTCCTTATTTTTTTTTTCTCTACTTTTTGATTGATCAATATTGGATAAGCATAAATAAAACACGGCCTTCGCATTTTCCCAAATTTTACTACAAATACATGATACATATTTTTTTTTAAATAAATGCTGTTACTCTGATCACCTTAATTGAGTAAAAGCTACTTGGTTCATCAGATATCACTTGTGCTACCTGTTTGTTTTATTTTTTTATTTGGCTAAAGACCAACATGATTGTTTCTCATAAGGAAATGAATACTGGTTTAAAAGGTTGATCGCAGAATGTAGTTATAAGAGGAGTAGTTATACGAGTATGTGATTGGGCCATTTTGTTATTGTATATTCCTATACATCATTGTTCTTGTTTGATATTGTTTTTCTTTGTCTCAATTGACCAGTATAGGGATCCCAGTACATAATAAAAACTGCAGTTTTAAATTACACTTTTAAACGAGCAACATTGTTATTTTGCCATTTTCATATTTTTTTGCTAAACTTCCAACAAATTAAAGCGAATTGCATGAGCTACAGCAGATTAAAAAAGGCAACTGTACAAATATGGGAAGTACCGATGTTTCATGCAGCCTGAAAATAGCAAAGTATCCTAGTTCTTTCAGACATCTAAAGGCATGTATATGACTTCCGTAGCTCATAGTAGCCTTGTTTACAGTTACTATCAACTTGATTTACTGTCATTTTTACAGAGAAATAAAACGTTTCAACAGAGTAATGCTGCCCGATCTATTTTGTTTAGTCTTTTAAAGAGGGCAGGTGTAAGCAGCTCTTTTGACAGTTGATTCCATGAATAACACTAGGAAAATAATATTGTTGCTCTTATTTGAAGATGCATTTGTGTCGGTGTCTCTACTAGTCTTCCACACGATATAAATATTTATTCCTTCAATTGGTATGCAGTCATCTGAAAATATCTACAAAAGGACGCCATTTTAGATTATTGAGATGCACCCATATGCCAATGACTTATACACAATTTGTACAATACACCCCCCCCACCTTCTCAAGCAGACTACTGAGACCAGCAGGGGGCAACATACGTTTTGAAAGTTTCTTTCAAACCACTGAGGTGTTCAACATCAGGGTTGAGTTCGATTTAAAGCCAGTCAATTCAAGAAGGAAGCTAAAATTCCAACTTCACTATTGTAACATTTTATATTCCTTCTAAATAAGAACCTATTCAAGTTTTCCATTTTTATTTTAAATTCAAATCACTGATTTGACTAACATTTTGTACATTATGGGAAAGTGTGGAGTTTGTCATCATTGTGCATCTGTGTCTAAGTTTTTAATTTACATTTCTGAAACTAGCTTTATGACAATTATCTAGTATTTTGTCTTGCTTGTTTGAGATGTTTTATTTATTGCCCGTAAATTAGTAGTTCTCTCCTTGTCTCCACTCATTGAGAAACAGACCCTAAATGTCAGTTGAACATTTGTCAACCAGGTTTCCATCCAACCTTTTTATTCAAGTAAAGTAAAAATGTTGACAAAATATGCTAGACAAAGCGGGATCATTTTATCGGTCAAATTTGTTGGTCCTCCCACTACCACTCGGGAAAGCATGCAGTTTATAGACTACAGATGAAATAGTTATGAACTTCACAGGGTGGTTGCTCCTTTCCAAGAAATATTGCGTGTCTTATTCTGGGGACATGATGAATCAATGCTTGGTTGCTGTTTCATAAATAAAAATAAACTTGCTCTTATCCATAAAAAGCTAATATAGTTAGCCTACCCTCATCTGCTAGCTGTTGGCTAGAGCGTAACGTGCCAAGACCAGAGTGGGCACATTTTGCTATATAAAGCAAATAATTTGTTGACAATGTGATGGAAACCCATTTAACTTGTATTTTTTATTTGGTACATGAGAATTTAACTGCTAAATAAATTTTATCTGCACTACGTCATCATGCACAGACTTATCTATAACAAGTCAATTTGATGGAAACATCTCTGGGAAAATGTGCATATTGTTTTTATGCAGATTTAGAATATTCGCATGAAAATCTGTCGCCAATTGGTTGGAAACCCTAGCTTATGACATGTCAATGATATTCTCAAAATTCACCACTGTGATGCAAGGTGGCTCTGATTTAGTTCAATTTAAAACTAGGATATGAAGCAGATGAAGAATGGGACTGCAGAGACATTTTATTTATGCAAGGCCAATTTTGACGGGACAGCAACATGATCAATTAAACTCGGAAAATGCAACTGAGCGTTATGAAGAGAGACGTGTGTTAAATAAACTGAAATAAAGGTTATATGAGTATTTCTTAGTCTTCAAGATCAGTGAGTCGAAATGACAATATTTAAGTCAAGGATCTCAGTTGGAGAAGTCGCATTAAGAATAAAGGTTGTAAAAACATACTTGGGCAGTTGCCCCTATACAGATCTAGGATCAGCTTTCCCTCCACACAACCTAAGTGGGAAAAACACAAAACTGACCCAGGACCAGTGTCTAGGGGCAACTTCACCCTACTCCCACACATCAAGCCAGTAGCCACCTACAGTACCAGGACGTTTCCTTGTGATCTGATAAGGCCATTTGCTGAGCAGGTACCAGCAGGTTTCTGTGTGATTGTTCCCTAAACATCATGTTAGCTTTCTTCCGGTACATCAGCATGCCTGGGTGACTCATCTCACAGTGTTGCCCTGAAGCGTGATAAACAGGGCCATTTTACTTAATACTTACATTCAAATCTTTCCTATATTGTTTATGATCATGTCCAAATATAACAGAATTAGACATTGTTTGATCATTCAATAAAAATCTTCACAAATGAAGTTTACCCACATTTTTATTTTGTGAATAAGGTTTAGGCCTAGGTTTTTTTTGCATTATGGGTTTTTACCTACGGTGATCAGGACACTTTTGCACTTTACCACTACATCCCTGATAAGGTAAATTCTGTGTTGCACCTTCAATTCTTCCCTCAACAGACCATTGTCCAAAAGTCTCATAACACAGCACTTTTGACCAGGAAACTGTTGACCATAAGAAGCTGCTTCTGTCTGCCTGACAAATTGACCATTGGAAATAATCCACGGATCTTAACTTCTGGATGCCAGTCACAGCGGACCTGTCTGGCTTGCCAAGTCCTGAATAGTATACACCTACTGGAACATGCCATTACCATTCAAATATGTTTTCCTTCCTGCGTCTCAGAGCAGAAAGACGTTTTGGTGTTGAAGAGAGACTGAAGTTGATGGGTTCAAAGCAGCTGGAGGAGAGAGAGAGAGAGACAGAAAGAGAGCTTCAGGAGAGTGCTAAAGCATTGGCTAGGGTAAGGGAAGACACCTCTTTTCAATATGTACTGCTGGATCTGGACAGAGAGGTGGAGTCGGTCCGGAGGAAGACTTATGGTCCACACAGGGTTGTGAACAGGCTTTTTAGTTGAGAGTGGGAATACAGCCTAGAACTCATTCCTGAATTTTTTCTTTTCTTACTCCCATCAAATCCCTCAAGCAGCTTGCTTATGAACATTCTGTTGACTTTATGTGAAGGTCCTATTGTGAACAAACCTTGCCAAATGTTGCTTAGCCAAATAGCCTCTCGATCCCAGCATACCAGTTAAACTACCAACCACTCAGCTGTAATGCTCGCTTCCAAGTTTTATGACACAGTGGGAACATCAGAAGTCCATTAGGTGTCATTGTAACCTGTTGTAGGTCATTTATCTTATATTCATAACATCTATAAAGTCGACAACATGCCATATACAATTGAAACCAAATGACCCTTTTGGCTTTTGGAGACCTTTGAGTGTAGTGTGCATTGATATATATATATATATACACACACACACACACACACACACACACACACACACACACACACACACACACACACAGAAAGTTTTTCTATCTACGTTGTACAGATCAGGCCGCGCAGTGCCAGAGGTATGCGAGAGAAACTGCCCTGACTCTGTGGTTTGCATCAGTTTCAAATGTTCTGTGAAAAACATTGCTGCTGCTACACACTTATGCCTCTCTGGATAATGATAATGCTCCCACATTTCTCCACATTACCTTCGGTACATAATCAACAAGGTGAATGTGATGAATGACGCTATTGGGATGGTTTACCTCTGTGTGCGAGTGTTTTTACTTTCCTACAGAACTATAATGATTATAAATGGGCAGTACCACTCACTATAGTCGTAAAGATCACCCAGAGTGTAAATAAGTGCATAATTACATAGTTCTGGTTCCTGCTCTTAGATATTATAGCTAGATTGATGTTTAAACACAGAGACAGGCAGCCATTTACACTCGCACCCAGATCCATGACATCAAAGGCATGCAGTGTGTGTGTGTTATTGAGAGCAGCAGAAGAAGAAGTGTAGGACCTTAGTATTGCTCTTGGACCGGAGCCAGAGCTGCAGATGGTCCTGGTTTGTGTTTGTGCAAAATGGCTGTGAGGCTCACGCTTCCCAAGTGACCATGACGAAACACAGCAAAACCAACACACACACATGCAGCACGCTAGCACCAGACCAGACTACACACACACACACACACACACACACACACACACACACACACACACACACACACACACACACACACACACACACACACACACACGCACACAAGCCAGACTCCACTCCAGCAGGCCCAGGCTCGGGTCAGCAAAAGCAGTCAAACTCCTCTGAGAGTTCCTGGTCGTGCTTTTATTAAGTGGCACTGTTAAGACTCTAACTCTTAAGTCACAACGCCTCGATCTGCAATACTCCCTCAAGGAGTTCCCTTAGAAAAACCTCACGGCTTTCATGTAGTGGTTAGCTTTGCATGTACGTCACTGTCAATGGCAACAATAACAGCTCTAGTGAAGGAGGCCTACGTAGGTAAGTAGACGGGCCTGCTTTGGACCTACGTACACAAAGTGCACTACCTTAGCAACAACAAACAATAACAACAAGGAGAGAGGGAACCCTGCCTTCCCGGGAGTTCCTCTGGAATGCTAATCTCCAGTCCACCCTGATGTTTGTAGACTCTAAAATGAGGTTGTCTTGGCGATGGGAGGCTGTCTTTGAGGGAAGCCCCACATCTTGCTGACGTTGCTGTTTGGATTGTCACGGTGCAAAGGCCTTGGAAGTAGAACCAACTAGTCGGCAGCCACACCTTGTGTTGGTTCAGGTCTAGTTTGCACTGCAGACAGGGCTTTTGTTGTGGCATGTGTCGAGGCTCTATAGAGATTCTCCAATGTTTGGGCGGAAGAACACACCATAAAGGGCATGAATGGGTTGTTCAATTATTTTTTTTTTAATAAAGGGGTAGTACCTTTCTGGGCGAAAGAGTTACGCCTTCATATAGTTTCTTGAAGGAACCGCACATTGTTTATCTTTGAGAAGGAAGTTTAGTTTAGTTTATTAGGATCCCCATTAGCTACTACACATGCAGCACCTACTCTTCCTGGGGTCCACATGTACAAAACAGCAATAGACAAAAACAACAGAAAATATTACATTAAATTCAAAATAAAATAACAGTCAAAAGTTTGGACACACCTTGTAATTCCAGGGTTTTTCTTTATTTGTACTATTTTCTACATTGTAGAATAATAGTGAAACATCAAAACTATGAAATAACACGTATGGAATCATGTAGTAACCCAAAAAGTGTGAAACAAATCAAATTATATTTAATATTTTAGATTATTCAAAGTAGCAACTCTTTGCCTTGATGACAGCTTTGCACACCCGTCAGCGTTGCAGTTCGACACAAACCTGTGCGCCTGGTACCTACTACAATAACCAGTTCAAAGGCACTTCAATCTTTTGACTTGCCCATATCACCCTTTGAATGGCACACATACAATGTCTCAAGGCTTATAAATGCTTCTTCGAACTGTCTTCTCCCCTTCATTTACACCCATTGAAGTGGATTTAACAAGGGATCATAGCTTTCATCTGGTTAGTCTATATCATGGAAAGAGCAGGTATTCATAATGTTTCGTTATTGAATGCGAGAGTAGAGTGACGCCTCTAGTGGGTCTCAAACACAGGCCACCAGTACCAATGACAAACACCCGAATCACTGCCCCTATAACAGACGGGACTAAAACACGTGCTTATTGGGCCAGTATAGTTGTGCCCTGTCCAGAAGAAACCCTAAACTCTCCTCACTGCGCACTTGTGTAGATCTGAAACAACTTGATAGGTTTAAGCAATAGGGTGAATGCACTTGGAAGTAAATCTCAGCTCTGTTAAAAGCTGAGAAAATATTTTATTGAGCATAGTGATTAAGGTGTATTATTAGACAGGTTAATATGTCCCACCAACACCATACAACTAAACAGAAAGCCCTTCAATTGCTGAAATAAGTAAATCAAATCAATGACAAGAATAGTCATATTAACTGATAACTGACATGCACATGGTGGCATAGCACATCGGCGTACCGTGAAAACAAGAGTTTGTGAGTTAAAATCCCACGTTGAGGACCTATTGAAAGTGTAATTATTGTATAAATGAACATGCACAATGCAATCATGTATGTCAAACATGTAAGTTAAAAGTACTCTGTGAGTATCTCTAACATTGCCAACAGACAAAGAGCTATCGTAGCTCACAAATCATGGCCTTGATTGGTTCGGTGATGTGCAATACATTTTTGTTTGGACACATAAATGTTCTTGCAATGTTCCCACAAAATGTGTCTAGAACATTAATATCTTATATTCTGAGAACATGGTAACTATGTTCTATGTACACTACCGTTCCAAAGTTTGGGGTCACTTAGAAATGTCCATTTTTTGTCCATTAAAATAACATCAAATTGATCAGAAAAACAGTGTAGACATTGTTAATGTTGTCAATGAGTATTGTAGCTGGAAATGGCAGATTTTTTATGGAATATCTACATAGGCGTACAGAGGCCTATTATCAGCAACAATCACTCCTGTGTTCCAATGCCACGTTGTGTTAGCTAATCCAAGTTTATCATTTTATAAGGCTAATTGATCATTAGAAAACCCTTTTGCAATTATGTTAGCACAGCTGAAAACTGTTGTGTTGATTAAGGAAGCAATAAAACTGGCCTTCTTTAGACTAGTTGAGTATCTGGAGCATCAGCATTTGTGGGTTTGATTACAGGCTCTAAATGGCCAGAAACAAAGACCTTTCTTCAGTCTATTCTTTTTCTGAGAAATGAAGGCTATCCCATGCGAGAAATTGCCAAGAAACTGAAGATCTGGTACAACGCTGTGCACTGCTCCCTTCACAGAACAGCGCAAACTGCCTCTAACCAGAATAGAAAGAGGAGTGGGAGGCCCCGATGCACAACTGAGCAAGAGGACAAGTACATTAGAGTGTCTAGTTTGAGAAAAAGATGCCTCACAAGTCCTCAACTGGCAGCTTCATTAAATAGTACCTGCAAAACACCAGTCTCAACGTCAACAGTGAAGAGGCGACTCCGGGATGCTGGCCATCTAGACAGAGTTGCAAAGAAAAAGCCATATCTCAGACTGGCCAATAAAAATAAAATATTAAGATGGGCAAAAGAACACAGACACTGGACAGAGGAACTCTGCCTAGAAGGCCAGCATGCTGGAGTCGCCTCTTCACTGTTGACGTTGAGACTGATGTTTTGCGGGTACTATTTAATGAAGCTGCCAGTTGAGGACTTGTGAGTCATCTGTTTCTCAAACTAGTTCCAGCACAGTTATGTAAATTTTGGAGCAATACCAGACGAACTGATAAGAGATCATCTGATTGAAAAAACTCAACACCCGAGTACAAGAAAGGCTGTTACTTGAAGATGCTAATTTAACCCTTGCTCATTCACTCAGACTTGCTTACAAATTGAATCTGCCACTGAATGTGCTGCTAAAATTGGTGAAACACAAGCATAACCCATAACGAGTGCTAACATTGGAGAGCAGTCAGTGCAGCAACTACAGCGCATTCGGAAAGTATTCAGACCCCTAGACCTTTTCTACATTTTGTTATGTTACAGCCTTATTCTAAAATATATATTTTTTCCACATCAATCTACACTCAATACCCCATAATGACAAAGCGAGAACAGGTTTTTAGAAATCCCACAGTTGACAGTGCATGCAGGGGTGGAAAAAGTCCTCAAATGTCATACTTGAGTAAAAGTAAAGATACCTTAATATAAAATGAGGAAGGAATGTAGTGAATGAGGAAGGAATGTGGTGAAGTAAAAGTAAAAGTAGTCCAAAATATATATTGTAAAGTAAAGTACAGATAGTTCCTCTGTGTACATATCACTGACAAACTGAAATGGTCCACCCACACAGACAGTGTGGTGAAGAAGGTGCAACAATATGAGTGAAAGTAAACAGACACCTAAGGAGAAGGACATTGTGACTTCTTGTGGACAATCAGAGCCTCACACTTACGAACTAAAGAGAAGGCCCAATCGAACCCTTTTCACGAAGCAGAACCCTTTTCACAAAGACCTGGGTCCAACAGAGATACACGACGAAGACCTTCAACACGTAAATACACGCATTACTTCTTACCCAAACGGGCGGCAGTTCGGGGCAAGGTATTAGGATTACTGTGAGCGTAGTTCCCAAATGTATCCAAGTGTTGTCTCTCTCTCTCTCTCTTTAACTCTCCATCTTTCGTAACAAGTGTCATATTGTGTTAGTCCGCTCAGAATGAGACTGATATGAGGTAATGCTTAAATCAAAACAGAGAACATCAAGGTAAGTAGAGTTTTACCTTTAGGCCAACACTATTTACACAGCAGACACCTCTTAAACGAGTCACTGAAAACAGAAACTGTCCTAGTTCAAACTACTGACTGAGTTTTTATTTCTTATTGTAAAAACATTTGAGTTTGAGATCACTCACACTGCTCACCTTTTAAAGTGTGATCTGTGGAGGCTACTGCACACGTTGACCACCATGCTTCTTTGGTTTCTGTTGATCATCATCTAATTGTTTAATTATGATGGGCTGTATCTATGTAATGGCTTTATAATGACTTTGTGACAGTCCAACAAAGGAAACGTCACAGTGTGTCTTGGCATGCCACACTTCTTTTATTGCTTTTATTACTCTTCTCTTTCCATACAAAGTCTTGGCCAAATTGGAGTTCTATAATATTTTTTATATAGTACATCACAGTCTTTAAATCCGTCAACACATTGCTTCTCTTTTTGCTTTGGTTTCTGTCTGGAGCAATATAAAACTGTCTTCTGGATCATATGATGTGTCCCAAATGGCACTCCTGTTCACAATAGAGTGAACACATTTTTACCGGGGCCCATGGCTCTGGTCAAAATGAGTGCACTATGTAGTGAATAAACTGCCATTTGGGATGCAACTCCAGTCTTTTCCCCTGTAATGTTTTGGATTGTTAAATCTGTCATGAGGATTTGTGAAAGGGAGACACTGTGGCCCTCCGATCCTGGCTCCTTTACACGGTGCACCTCTCTGCCTCCCCACCTCTCTCTGGCATGCTTCTGGTGTGAGAGCGATCGCTGTGTGGTTTTCATATGCTATAACTCATCGTCACTTAGACGGTCCCACAAAGCTGTCTACTCAGGGGGATTTCATATGTAACGGAATTCTCACTGATGTGCTCCTTTAACACATAAAATGAACACTGTAATTATCCCTGAGATGGCAGTCAGATAGAGAGAGGGAGGGAGAGGGGGGGTACCATGTTGCTGTCATCAAGGCAAAGGGTGACTACTTTGAAGAATCTAAAATCTAAAATGTATTTTGATTTGTTTAACACTTTTTCGGTTACTACATGATTCCATATGTGTTATTTCATAGTTTTGTCTTCCCTATTATTCTACAATGTAGAAAATAGTAAAAATAAAGAAAAACCCTGGAATGAGTAGGTGTGTCCAAACGTTTGACTGGTACTATAGGTTCAATCAGTAAGCTGGTCTGAATGGCTTGCTTACTTTAACTTCAACCAGTAATCCCAATATATTCACATTGTTTTCTCTCTATGGGCCTAGCTGGTATTTAGCGTTATTATCATCATCAGCATAGCATCATGTTCTCTCCTCTTTTACTCTTAGCCACGTGCAGAATGTCATTCACCTATCACTGTATAACCTATGAGCATTGCACAATAACGCAATTTCACCACGCTTGCTGAACAATCTACGCGCACATTCTTGCAATAATCACCTCCTCTCTCAACCCATGAGCATCTATCTTGTGACGTATTTAAAAAGTCAACTTACCCTTGTTCCCTCTCTTCCAGCAACAGTCTGACGACCATCCACCTCCCGCCACCACCAAATGAAGGCCCGTCATCGAACACCTGTCTCCCAGCGAGCGGGTCTCCCAGCTGCCCCTCACCTGTCATCATAAAATCTGGCTCCGATGATCATTCTTCAGAGACAGGGCCATCCCCAAACGAAACAAAAAAAATATAGATTCATATTGCACATCGTCTCTGCTGTTCATTCAATTAGCCTGTCCTCGATTGAAATGATCCATAGTTCAAGCACATTTGAAAAATAACTTTTGTCGATACACAGCAATTAGTACACTTTATGTTAATATATGCCTGGCTTTGAAATATTCATTGTAATTAAATCACCACCTCTTGATTACTCCTGTGAGCTCGTTAAAATACTTAGTTTGTGTCCAAAATATGTGTATGTGACCAATACGATTTGATTTGATTTGAAATCACACCCTACTCCCTAATTAGTGGACTACGTTTGAGTAGTCCATCCTTCTTTTCATCTTGACTTCAATCAGTGTAGATGAAGGGGAGCAGATAGGTTAAAGAAGGATTTTTAAGCCTTGAGACATTTGAGACATGGATTGTGTATGTGTGCTATTCAGTGGGTGAATGGGCAAGACAAAATATTGAAGTGCCTTTGAACGGGGTATGGTAGTAGGTGCCAAGAACTGCAACACTGCTGGGTTTCACACTCAGTTTCCCGTGTGTATCAAGAATGGTCCACCACTCAAAGGACATCCAGTTAACTTGACAACTGTGGGGAGCAGTGGAGTCAACATGGGCCACCATCCTTGTGAAACGCTTTCGACACCTTCTAGTCTATAATTGAGGATGTTCTGAGGGCAAAATGGGGGGTGCAACTCAATATTAGGAAGGTGTTCTGAATGTTTTATACACTTAGTGTATGTTATTTTCTTCTAATATCAAGGCTCACGCTACTATTAAATTAGTTATAAAAAAACATCAGTACAATATGTACTTGTGTGCTCCATTGAGAGTATTTTCTTACGTCAGAATGTACGACATTCAGGTGAGTATTCTAAAATCCACAAAAAGAAAATAACGTGAATAAAAAACAATGTTGGTGGGGCCTATTATTCTGTTTGAATGTTGCTCCTGAATCTCTATGATAAATATAATCGTTTTTCTTCAGTGTATTTTTAACAGGGCTCAGATGTATTTTTAACAGAGCTGAGATATCAAAAACCAATCTCAAATTGTTGAAATAAGTAAATGAAATCCAGAACACTTAGATTAGTTGATAACCAAAATAGCAGTGCAGATAGCACTATTTTGCTAAGTGCAAATATGTGTTATAGGTTATGAATGTGTAGACATGATTCTTTTCAGACTTTGTGGAGCAGCAGAAAGATCAGCATACCCCAAATCCAGAGGTTGTGAGTTAAAATCCAAGGTGGGGTCATATTGAAAAGTCAGTGATCATGTTATCATTGATTAAAGTTTTTGTACACTATTTTCTCTGAACAGCGTACCACTTACCTTAAAACCCCCATACCATTTAATTACTTTACTTATAATGGTTTGGGACACCTGGGACCGTCACGTGACAAAAACCTCAAGGGGACCATGACACAACGTCCCAAGAACTTCCTAAAAATGTCCTTGGGGAATTCCCCGGAACAAACCAGGAACTAAACAAAACCTTCAGGTGACCATAACACAACATCCCAAGAATGTTCAGGGTACCTTCAGGGGACCATGACACAACGTCTCAAGAATGTCCTAAAAACGTCCCCGGGACAAATCGGGATCTATAGAAAGGTCTCCCAGAGAACGTTCCCTTGGGACCATTAAGCGACGTTCTTAGAACGTCAGTGGGATAACGTCGCACCAAAACCATTAAGGGGACCTAATGATAACGTCGCCGAATGTCCTCAAGACATTCCCTGTTTACTGTGTACTCTATAATTATGATGGACAGTCTGAAGTAAAGCAGTCGTGGACTAAAGCTTTGTTTCCTTTGCCTCATGTCAAAGATGGTTGACAATTACAGATGTCATTGTATTTTCTACAGCGTTGTACTGTATTTCCCCTAGAGTCTGTACTTTCAAACTTGCATCACATCCATCGCAAGCTTTCATCTTCTTTCTTGTCCTCGACTCAATCAAAGGAACATAAGATTTAGGGAAAGTAAACACTCTGGTTTTATGATTGCCCCCTTCATAGTACGGAGTGGTCCATATAATTGAGTCCTCAGTGTCTATTTCTGGGATACTAGTGGGAAAGAAACCCCAGGAGACTAGCTGGGAATGGGACTCTCACGTTCTCTTTCCCATTCACTGATTCTTCAATCAAGAGCCTGGTCTGTGTTTTTTAAACTTTTGTATACATATATAAAGACTACAAAGGAATATGATTTTGTGTTATGTTGCTAAATATATAATTTTTCCAGCTGAAAGTTGAAAATCAACCACTTATCCATTTGTCTATTTTGTGACAAAAAAAGACAACGGTATCCTTCAATTCAACAACATTAACAAAAGAAAAGACGTCCTGAATATCCAGTTTTACAACACTGAGCTTTACTGACGGAGAGGGTAGACCAGACCATCTGCCTGCTCTTAACACCGACTCCACAATCCCCAAACCACCAACATCCCACAAACTCAAATGAATGTTGTTTCACTGTGAGTAAAAGTTTAAACAAACAGAAATATCAGCAGTCAGCGTCTTCTCTCTTACCCTGCGTGTGCTATAATGAACTGCTTGTTCGGTTGAAATTATAACAAGTTATTTTGGAGCACTGTAGTTAGAGGCCCCATGAGGACACTGTACTATTAGGTCTAACAGTTATAAGGTACTCTTAAAAGATGGAAATACTTTTGAACAGTAATGCGTCCCATTAATTAATATTGGTAATTGATTATTATGTTATAATAATCTCATTTGTTGACAACCTGCAACAACCTTCGTCGTCTGAAGAAGATGAATCATCGGACCAAAACGCAGCGTGGTAAGTGTTCATGATTATTTTAATAATTGAACACCAAAACAAAAATAACAACGAGAATAGTGAAACAGTTCCGTAAGGTGCAAACACTAAACAGAAATTAACTACCCACACCAACCCTGTGGGAAAAGGCTACCTAAGTATGGTTCCCAATCAGAGACAACGATAGACAGCTGTCTCTGATTGAGAACCATACCCGGCCAAAACAAAGAAATACCAACACATAGATAAAGGAACATAGAATGCCCAGCCTAGTCACACCCTGGCCTAACCAAAATAGAGAATAAAAACCTCTCTATGGCCAGGCCGTGACACAACCTGCTATAGAGATGTGTTAAAGAATGCAGGATGTTACTAAAGTAGACCCTTGTCTCTCAAAAGATTAATGCTTACCAGCTCCTTAAAATATAAATTAGACACTGAGTTGTTAAGACCACCGGAAAATAAAAAAGTCCTATTTTAGGACTGTTTCCTGTATGTCATTTTAGATATCCTCTCTATCAAACACACCCCTCATTGGGCTTTAGAGGAAATCTAGTCTGGAGAGCGAAAGGAAAAACAACCACACTAGGCTGACTTACAATGCCTTCAGAAAGTATTCATACCTTTGACTTATTCCACATTTTGTTGTGTTATAGCCTGAATTCAAAATGGATTCAATAGATTTTTTTTATCACCCATATACACCCACTTTTGCTAAATTATTGAAAATGAAATATAGAAATGCAATATCTCATTTACATAAGTATTAACACCCATGAGTCAATACTTTGTAGAAGCACCTTTTGCAGTGATTGCTGCTGTGAGTCTTTCTGGGTAAGTCTCTAAGCTTTCCACACCTGGATTGTACAACATTTGCCCATTATTCTTTTAAAAAATCTTCAAGCTCTGTCAAATTGGTTGTTGATCATTGCAAGACAACCATTCTCAGGTATTGACATATATTTTCAAGTAGATTTAAGTCAAAACTGTAACTTGACTGCTCAGGAACATTCACTGTCTTCCCGGTAAGCAACTCCAGTGTAGATTTGGCCTTGTGTTTTAGGTTATTGCACTGCTGAAAGGTGAATTCATCTCCCAGTGTCTGGTGGAAAGCAGACTGAACCACGTTTTACTCTAGGATTTTGCCTGTGCTTAGCTCCATTCAGTTTCTTTTTTATCCAGAAAAACTCCCTAGTCCTTAACGATTACAAGCATACCCATAACGTGATGCATCCACCACTATGCATGAAAATTTGGAATAGTAGTACTAGTGGTATAGTGGTACTCAGTAATGTGTTGTATTGGATTTGCCCCAAACATAAGATTGTGTATTCAGGACAAAAAGTTAATTTCTTTGCAAATGTTTTCGCAATATTACTTTAGTGCCTTATTGCATGGTGAAATCCCTGAGAGGTTTCCTTCCTCTCTGGCACTGATTTCAGAAGGATGCCTTTATCTTTGTAGTGACTGGGTGTATTGATACACCATCCAATGTGTAATTAATAACTTCAACATGTTCAAAGGGATATTCAATGTCTGCTTTTTATTTTTACCCGTCTACCAATAGGTGCCCTTCTTTGCAAGGCATTGGAAAACCTCCCTGGTCCTTGTGGTTGAAATTCACTGCTTGACTGAGGGACCTTACAGGTAATTGCATGTGTGGGGTACAGAGATGTTTCATTTGACCTTTATTTAACTAGGCAAGTCAGTTAAGAACCAGTTCTTATTTACAATGACAGCCTAGGAACAGTGAGTTAACTGCCTTGTTCAGGGGTAGAACTACAGATTTGTACCTTGTCAGCTCGGGGATTCGATCGAGCAACCTTTCAGTTACTGGCCCAACGCTCTCTCTAACCACTAGGCTACCTGCCTAGTGAATGAGGTAGTCATTGAGGTAGTCATTGAATGAGGTAGTCATTGAAAAATGATGTTAAACACTATTATTGCACACTGAGTCCATGATACTTATTATGTGACTTGTTAAGCACATTTTTACTCCTGAACTTATGTAGGCTTGCCATTACAAAGGGGTTGAATACTTATTGACAAAAATTTCAGAAAACATAATTCCACATTGACATTATGGGGTATTGTGTGTAGGCCAGTGACAAAACATCTCTATTTAATGTATTTTAAATTCAGGCTGTAACACAACAACATGTGGAAAAAGTAAAGGGGTGTCAAAATATTGGCCCATAAAGTAATGTTAAAAACGTAAAAGTGCTTCTCTATAAACCCCCATCACCCCACAAATATACCCACATTAGAGAATGTTGCTCTGCTCTAATTTTGTTTATCATGAGCCCATAAACGTGCGATTTATCTTTTCCACTTTTCCACTGCTATCACAGACATAATGGGTATCTAGGTGCTGCTTCCTTTATAGGAGTTTCCACGAATGAACTCTGGCTAGCCAAGCTATATACTTTGCGACTTTCTTCACTCTGTAATCGAAATGCTTCTTTACTGAATATGCAATATGTAATTGAATAACTTCATTCCCAAACAGAATTCCCACAGGCTTCTAGAACTATACAGTGGTTCCACAGTAGTAGTACTTTTGAGTTGTAAATGATTCACCAATGAACAGCAGGATTTCAGGCGATACATTCACTGACATCCTGACATCCTACAGTTGCTGACGTTTGACTTCTTTCTCAAACTTCAAGGGTTAAATGCACTTTAAGAGGCACTGAACATGCCAGTTATACTGTGTTGAAAACAAACACAATAACATGCTCAGAGAGAATGGGCTGTGATCTTCAACATCGTAGTTGTAGAGTTACATTATGGCTCATTTAAGTTAACAGCCACTTCAATGACAATAAAAAACACAGTAAGCTCAATAATGAAACTCATGAGCTCTTTCCAACATGGTAGTTGGAACCAGACAAACAGAAGCATACTTTCCCCTCGCATCAACAAACAACTAACTACTGCAGAGGGTTATTACGCCTTTTATAAAACAAGATACTTTAAACCTTCGCTGGCTGGCAGACTTTGTTTTGCCTTTAATGAAAATTATACTCACATAAAATAAACGTTTTATTTAATACAGCCCGTCTAGACTATATTTTTATTGTCATTAATGCTGGTGGCTAATTACTATTTTATTGTGTCAGTCGTTTTTTTTCTTCTCTCCTTTGTTTTTCCAAGTTTTTGTCATTCTTTCTGTCTCTGGGGAATGCTAGCCAGCAGCCACCCCCACACACACATACACGCATGCACACAGACAGAGACTAGCTGCTGGGGAACTGCGGGGAGAGCTGACTTCTTGTGGCATGAGCTTAGTCTGTGGTCGTCTGGTGTCTATTTTGTTTAACCACACTTTTCTTCATCATATGAAAGAATATACTTGCATTTTTCCTGGAGTGCACCCTGTCCTTATCATTTATCTGGTCTCAGTTTGGTCTGGTGGGTAGAAGTGATGTCTGGATCCATGTCCTGGTGTCAACAGGCTACCTCTCTAGACAGTGGTGATAGTGGTGGGGGTCCTGACCATGGAGTTGATTGTGTTGCCCACTTTGACTTTAGAAAGCCACAAGTTGTTTTTTTCGAACCAAGCCCTTTCAATTGAGCAGCTTTTGAAGAAAGCTACAAATGGGGATTTGAGATTTGTGTTGATTTGTTGAAGGCCTGACTGACCACCTATGTACTACGAGCGTGATGATCAGTGTTGAAATCAAATCTTTGAGTCCAGTCCCCATGTCCTCTGTCTGTTTTCCTGCTTGTTTTCTCATTTAGTATATCTGACTGCAGCACTGAACTTCAACTTCAACTGTCGTTTCTCCAGGGAACCAGCTTGTTCCAAGCTAATTAAAATGTCAAAGTGGCTATTTGCACTGTGGTCAGACACACGTCGCCTCTTCCCTCTGCTCCCCCCCTGCTTCCCCCAGCCTGCTCGCTCCACAAAATTTCCACTAAGTCATAAATGTCTATCGGGTCAGATTCTCCAATTTTTTTTTTTCAAAAGTGTATTTTTCATTTTAAAAGCATGCCTGTGATACATTTTTGTATTCTGGTATCGCACTGGGATAAGTCAGGTTCTGTATTTTCTATAGTTTCACGAGAATATAAGTAACCAAATATTCGTGTGAAATGTTGTAATTGTTGTACCAACTATACCAACCAAAATAATTAATTTCCATTAAGAACAAGTCGTTACCAACTGTTGGAACTAAATCATTTTTGGTACTTACCGCCAAAGAAAGTGTAACTGAATTGTGTATGACATTTTGTTACTCTTCCTTTATCATCGGCTAATCACATGTCTAGAAAGCGAAGTCCATGATACAAGTCAGTATTGGACGTCCATTAATGTCGGCGGACAATCGGGAGGTGACCTGGAACCCGACCACTAGGGGCAACAGTGAGAGGGCTGTTACTTTCAAGTAGGTGTCGGTTTTGCTAGGGCGATGTGGTCGGGGATGGTGGACGGGTAACCTTAAACTCTTCGAAATTTGAAGTTTGGAACAATTTCAAAATTTGAAGTTTGAGAAACATGGATGAACGTCTTACTCAGATGTGAGACTGTGAGAGCTGTAAAGCACTGGCACTCAAACTGAGCTTCTAATTATGATCCTACCTCAAATACCTTCTTTTAATCTCTCTCCCAGAGACTCAACCCACCTCGTTAAAGAATAAGTTAAGTTAAACCAGATCGAATGTGACGTCGTAAGTCACTGAAACCCGGAATAGGCCCTAGGTTTATGTTACCACAGTAATGTGTACAGAGATAGTTTTTGTGTGTGTTCTTTTTATGAATTAACTATGTTTTTCAACACTTTCCCAGCGGTAGTTTACAGTTAGTACCACAGTGCTCTGTCTAAACCAATTCCGCATCTTCTTAACCGTGTTGTAGAGTCATTGCATAACTATTTCAACATCCAGAAAGGGTTGTGATATACACACAAAAAGAATATGGTTCCTCAAGGGGTCTTCGGGAAGGGTAATGGTTATACAGTATGTGTTTGCAGTTCAACAAAAAAATATATTTTCTATTTTAGTTATAATTAAAATGTAGTGTTGGAAGCTAATTTGAATATTTTGGGGCATGGTTTGTGCACAGCTCTTTTTGTGTAACCATGAGTGAGAGTGTCATTCCAGTTTATCTAATCTCTTGTGTTATACTATCATACGTTATACATTACTGTGGGCAATGACAGTGTCTTGTGAAAGACTCACATATGGACAAGGGGCAATTGAGAACTGTTGACTAAGCCAGTAGTTCTCAGTTCTCTCCTCGGGGACACCCAGCCATTCCAGAGCCAGCACCCCTGATTGTTAATAAACACAATAATAAAACCTATGTAAATTTAACAGTATAATATGTCTATTAAACCAGAATAAAAACTCTGTATGGTTCTACTAAGAACCTTTGTGATTGAAAAAGGTTCTTTATTGAACCATTCTCAATAAAGGGTTTATAAAGAACCATAAAAAAGGTTCTATATAGCTCCAAAATAGTTGTAACTATAGCGGAACCCTTATTTGGTGCTACAGTATAAAGAACCTTTTTTGAATGTGTTTCTTTATAGAACCTTAGGAAAGCGTTCATTATAGCACCATAGATCTTCCGTTTAGAACCTTATGAGCGTCCCACTGGGCATACACAAGTTGAATCAATATTGTTTCCACATCATTTCAACTTGGAAAATACGTTGAATTGACGTCTATGCCCAGTAGGATGGTTCTTTATAGAAACCTCAGCAATAACAAAAGATCTATATACAGTTGAAGTCGGAAGTTTGCATACACCTTAGCCAAATACATTTAAACTCGGTTTTTCACAATTCCTGACATTTAATCCTAGTAAAAATTCCCTGTCGTAGGTCAGTTAGGATAACCACTTTATTTTAAGAATGAGACATGTCAGAATAATAGTAGGACAAATTATTTATTTCAGCTTTAATTTCTTTCATCACATTCCCAGAGTGTCAGAAGTTTACATTAACTCAATTAGTATTTGGTAGCATTGCCTTTAAATTGTTTAACTTCAGTGAAATGTTTTGGGTAGCCTTCCACAAGCTTTCCACAATAAGTTGGGTGAAATTTGGCCCATTCCTCCTGACAGAGCTGGTGTAACTGAATCAGGTTGGTAGGCCTTATTGCTCGCACACGCTTTTTCAGTTCTGCCCACACATTTTCTATAGGATTGCGGTCAGGGCTTTGTGATGGCCACTCCAATACCTTGACTTTGTTGTCCTTAAGCCATTTTGCCACAACTTTGGAAGTATGCTTGGGGTCATTGTCCATTTGGAAGACCCATTTGCAACCAAGCTTTAACTTCCTGACTGATGTCTTGAGACGTTGCTTCGATATATCCACTTACTTTTCCTCCCTCATGATGCCATCTATTTTGGGAAGTGCACCAGTCCCTCCTGCAGCAAAGCACCCCCACAACATGATGCTGCCACCCCGTGATTCACGGTTGGGATGGTGTTCTTCGGCTTGCAAGCCTCCCCCTTTTCCCTCCAAACATAACGATGGTCATATTTTTTTCGTCAGACCAGAGGACATTTCTCCAAAAAGTACGAACTTTGTCCCCATGTGTAGTTGCAAACCGTAGTCTGGCTTTTTTATGGCGGTTTTGGAGTAGTGGCTTCCTTGCTGAGTGGCCTTTCAGGTTATGTCGATATACAGTAGGACTCGTTTTACTGTGGATATAGATACTTTGTACCTGTTTCCTCCAGCATCTTCACAAGGTCCTTTGCTGTTGTTCAGGGATTGATTTGTACTTTTCGCACCAAAGTACGTTCATCTCTAGGAGACAGAACACGTCTCCTACCTGAGCGGTATGACGGCTGCGTGGTCCCATGGTGTTTATATTTGCGTACTATTGTTTGTACAGATGAACGTGGTACCTTCAGGGGTTTGGAAATTGCTCCCAAGAATGAACCAGACTTGTGGAGGTCTACAATTTATTTTCTGAGGTCTTGGCTGATTTCTTTTGATTTTCCCATGATGTCAAGCAAAGAGGCACTGAGTTTGAAGGTAGGCCTTGAAATACATCCACAGGTACACCTCCAATTGACTCAAATGATGTCAATTAGCCTATCAGAAGTTTCTATAGCCATGACATCATTTTCTGTAATTTTCCATGGTATTTAACGGCACGGTCAACCTTGAGTATGGAAACGTCTGACCCACTGAAATTGTGACACAGTGAATTATAAGTGAAATAATCTGTCTGTAAACAATTTTTGGAAAAATTACTTGTGTCATGCACAAAGTAGATGTCCTAACCGAATTGCCAAAACTATAGTTTGTTAACAAGAAATTTGTTGAGTGGTTGAAAAACGAGTTTTAATGACTCCGACCTAAGTGTATGTAAACTTCCGACCTCAACTGTAGCACCAAAAAGGATTCCACTATGGTTACAAGCCAAATAACCCTTATTTGGCACTATATAGAACCATTATATAGAACCACCAGGCTATATACATTAGCGAGGCTATGAAAGTAGCGAAGCTACATAAAAAGACACTGCTTAGTCAGGCTGATTGAGGTAGTATGTACATGTAGATATGGTTAAAGTGACTATGCATATATGATGGACAGAGAGTAGCAGTAGCGTAAAAGAGGGGTTGGCGGGTGGTGGGTGACGGGACACAATGCAGATAGCCCGGTTAGCCAATGTGCAGCAGCACTGATTGTTCGGGCCAATTGAGGTAGTATGTACATGAATGTACAGTTAAAGTGACTATGCATATATGATAAACAGAGAGTAGCAGCAGTGTAAAAGAGGGGTTGGGGGGGGCACACAATGCATGTTGTATGTATGTTAAGACACAGAGACACTGAGACACTGAGATTACTTCCATGTGCAGGCCTTTAAGCTCTCTAACAACAAGTGGCTGCACTGTTTTGTTTCCAAGGCGCTGTGTTTTCAGCCAGGTAAAGATAACCAGGAAGCATGCACCTTGCAGGGAGAGGTGGGAGCAGGTGTGGTGTAGGGTCCCTGAGGTAACCGGCTGAAAGAGGTACAATAGAACAATGGCAGGAGGCATCACTGTAGACTGGAAAAAACAGCAGTATACAAGAGTGTGCAAAGCTGTCATCAAAGCTGTCATTTATATTTTGAAAATTCTCAAATATAAAAAATATTACGATTTGTTTAACACTTTTTTGGTTACTACATGATTCCATATGTGTTATTTCATAGTGTTGATGTCTTCACTATTATTCTACAACGTATATGTATATATGTATATATATATATATGTATATATATTACATTGAATTAAGCATAATTATTATGGCTCTAGATTGCAGGAAAAAGCTATTTTAGGGGATTGGTTTACTGTGCTCTGGACTGTAAATGACTGCGACCTCAGTATGGGACGTCAACTAGCGGATATAGACGGCATGTTTCTTCTACACACAGACACACACAGACAGACGCACGCACGCATGCGCACACACACACACACACCCACAACCCCAGGCAGGCAAGACTCGACACAGATTACTGACCTTCACCAATCTTTGAAATTGCAATGTTGGGGTTGTGTGCTGTGCTGTAGCGTAGCCTACTTGACTCCAGACCTGGGTTCAAATTGGACAGATATGGGATCTTAATTTGATCCCTCTTTTGTTGCTGAGAATTGTCCTGCCGATGAGCTTCATGGTTTACATAAATCCACTGAAAACCCACACTTACACAGGGTTCTAATAGTTTTGCACTTTTCATGTAGCCTAATTCTGTCCAGCTAATAGCTTAACCACCAATCAAGCAACATTATGGACTAAAACTTAAAATCCTGTTGCTGCGGGATTATTTTTCTGCGACAATACTGGTCAAATTAAGATCCTATACCTGTATTAGTATATTTTTTTTATACTTCAACTACGCTTTATTGAGCTTGCCTGCATGGTGCAATAAAACCAATGGGATAGTCCCAAAAGTCCAGGTAGGCTCAATTGAAGACTAAAAAGTATTTGAAAGAATACAAATCCTATTTGAACCCAGCTCACACTCTGGACTGGAGAGAGGCACTGTAGTAGAGGAACCCTACCTTCTCTCTCACAGCAGCTGTTCAGTAAGTAATCTGATGGGCTTCACCATGCCCAGATGGTTTGATTCATATTACATATGCTGCTGATCAGTGATAGAAAACAGGTGCTTCATGGTCCTCATGCCACCACTGCCTCCACCCCACTCCTGTACTGCTACAGCATGGATTTACATGTGCAATGGTTCATCACTACATTTAACATTGATATTTTGGTCATTTAGCAGATGCTCTTTTCTGCATCATTCAAAAAGGAGGTTTAAAAACAACACACTACATGTTCCCTTGGAGGCAGCCCAAGCCTTCCTTTACCAGATACAGTAGTTGGACACTTATTGTGCCAATATAAATCCCATGCAACTGATTGACTTCTAATTTTGTTCTTTTGGGGTACATTTTGCCGTGTTATCTGACTAAAAGCATGTTTTCCTTTATCTGACACAAGAGAAACGTACAGTAGACGTTACGCCTAAACTAAACTTGCTGGGCACGGGCAAGGGGAAAGGCATCGGCACTAGGCACGTCAACCTAATGAGGCCTCCAGTGATGATTTGTTTATTTTCTCAATGAGAACGATTGATTGGGATATATTTTCTCTGGGAGCACTACAGGATGCTAATCTGATTTAAATGAAAAGGTTTCAAAATAGACAACGGGCAACATGCACACTAAATACCCCTCAAGCCTTTTGGAAGCAGAATCAGCCCCCAAACACTCCCCTTCCTCCCCACCAACCCCCTCGCTATAGCCCAACTTCTGTATTTGTTTAGAGTGGTACAGATTTAGCTCAAATTAAGATGTGCCGCTATGGTTGAAACCGCTCACTACTAAAAAAGGGCCCAGTTTAATTAGTGGGCTTCTGGAAACCAGGTACCCCTTATTTATTACAACCAAACATTGCAATTCCAGATGAAACAGGCATGCACGCTCGCACGCACACACATGCAGGCACACAGACACATGTACTCACACGCACACCTGCATGCATGCACGCACGTACGCGCACACGCACACACATTCCGTTGCTTAGTCGGGTCGGTGTATCTTGTGTGAAGTGTTTAATTATGTCATAAATGTGTCATTTATATTCCTCAACTGGATCACTGAGAGAGAAGTTGTTTCCCAGGACTTGTTGTGCAACGTGATGAGTTCCCAAGTTTGTGAATCTGTTATAATTGTTATCCTGACTCTCCTTTAGCCCAGTTAGTATTTACGTTCTACAACTTCTTGTCATTCTACCCATCCATTCAATGTCTCTTCCTCCTCCCAATCCCAACAATTCCCATTGCTCATTTATGACCAGGTCCCGAGCAGTTAGTTAAACCTTCCTTGTAGACTGACTATAGCACCAAAGTGCTCTTCTGTGGCCGTCACAAATGTCATTATACTGTACTACATATGTAATGCTAGTATAATTATATTTGTGACGGCCACAGAAGAGCACTTTGGTGCTATAGACAGTCTAATCCCACCTCAGGGCTAGATACAGCTAGGGTTATCGCTACATCCTGTGAATATAGAGATCCCACAAAGAAAGGGAAGAAAGAAAGCGGTAACCCAAGCTTCCGACTTACGTCGCTCGATAGCGTGCCGATTGTGAGAGGCCTAGATTGCATTCTGTGTTTCCCGTGGAAAAAAAACAGAGAAAGAGTTGGTTGGTCTCTGTGGTGTCTGATATCAGCAGCTCGTACAGGGGTCTGGTTACCCATGTATTACCAGGGTATCCTGGATGGGAAAACTTAAGCTCAGGAAGGCTTAGAATTGACGGTGAACTGAAACTACCACAGGATCCCAGACAGACAGACAGACACAGACTATTTTCAGGACACACTTACTTTTCCTCAGCATTGGGTGTTTTGTTTTTATTAAATCTACGTTTCTCTCAGCTTTCCTATTCACCTTGTGTATGCACTGTATGTACATAATAGCATTTTCCCTGATCCACTTCAAGAGAGGATAAATAACTGACACTATCTTTGCATGGTCTGCCCTGCACATGATACTGCACAATCGAAATCCAGTACCTACTCTTGTGTATGCTGGCCACAGTCTGTCACAAGAGACTACAGTACTAGCAAGTACCAACAGTCCTTGGCAGCCAGTTGCCACACTCTGGAACCGTTGGGAAAGCCAGCCCAGTGTAAGGTGACTAGAGAAGATGAGAGGATGTGCAGGGATAGGGTGACACAACACACAATACAGGTGTGGGAAAATATGGTGAGGGCTTTCTGCTGCTGGACACTGGCATTTCCCAAGGTAATCATCCAACCGTTTATATGGCCATAGTTTGTAGGATCCCTCTGAAAGATAATCTATCCCTTGTAAGTGTGTGTGTGTGTGTGTGTGTGTGTGTGTGTGTGTGTGTGTGTGTGTGTGTGTGTGTGTGTGTGTGTGTGTGTGTGTGTGTGTGTGTGTGTGTGTGTGTGTGCTTGCGTGTGTGTGTGTGTGCATGTGTGCAGCCAAAATGATCTGTCACAGCATAGTCTTCAAAGGTTGCGCGTGTGTGTGTGTGTGTGTGTGTGTGTGTGTGTGTGTGTGTGTGTGTGTGTGTGTGTGTGTGTGTGTGTGTGTGTGTGTGTGTGTGTGTGTGTGTGTGTGTGTGTGTGTGTGTGTGTGTGTGTAGTGGGGGAACTTGGGCCACTTGGTGAGAAGCACGAGGAAGTGGCTTCACACAAATGGTCCCAACACTTTTGTGAACCCAAATTTAGTGGTCTCAAGTAACTTGAGAAGCCTATATTACACTGTCATTGTAAAGTCATCACTGGTATAGTCATTGTCTCTTCCAAACCTTTGTCTATCCTGGAATGTTTTTCATGACCTAAGACCACATCTTACAGTCTTGTATTCGATACTGTGTTTGTGTCTTTGGAGCTACCATAGAAGATTGCAGGGGGTGAGATGGTGGGGGACAGAGAGAGCTTGAATAATGACAGATTGCATCACATGGGAAAGCATGCAGGGTGACTTCTATGGTCATTATTTTATTTATTATAGCTCCCTGCACTCATATTTTTAGAAGGTTGTGGATTAAAGGATCCACCAAGATTGAGGATGCTGCGTGTTTAGATGAAGACCTAGAGGGCGATTCTATGATGTGTGTTAGCTCCTTGGTCTACCTCATAACCCTCTCTCTAATTAGTAGGACATGAATACACACGCAGTGGTCATTCAGAAAGAAATATGTGTTTGGTTAGGTAACATTTTCTAGCTTTAAGGTGTGTCGTATTGCACCATAAGTGTATCATAAGGACAGCAGAGCTCAACTCCACGAGAGTGGAGTTGAGTGGAGACCAGAGTGTGTGGACTGTATCTCCGACTACACCGAGTCGCTGTCAGTCTATACTTATAAAAATGTATACTGCTCAAAAAAATAAAGGGAACACTAAAATAACACATCCTAGATCTGAATGAATGAAATAATCTTATTAAATACTTTTTTCTTTACATAGTTGAATGTGCTGACAACAAAATCACACAAAAATAATCAATGGAAATCCAATTTATCAACCCATGGAGGTCTGGATTTGGAGTCACACTCAAAATTAAAGTGGAAAACCACACTACAGGCTGATCCAACTTTGATGTAATGTCCTTAAAACAAGTCAAAATGAGGCTCAGTAGTGTGTGTGGCCTCCATGTGCCTGTATGACCTCCCTACAACGCCTGGGCATGCTCCTGATGAGGTGGCGGATGGTCTCCTGAGGGATCTCCTCCCAGACCTGGACTAAAGCATCCGCCAACTCCTGGACAGTCTGTGGTGCAATGTGGCGTTGGTGGATGGAGCGAGACATGATGTCCCAGATGTGCTCAATTGGATTCAGGTCTGGGGAACGGGCGGGCCAGTACATAGCATCAATGCCTTCCTCTTGCAGGAACTGCTGACACACTCCAGCCACATGAGGTCTAGCATTGTCTTGCATTAGGAGGAACCCAGGGCCAACCGCACCAGCATATGGTCTCACAAGGGGCCTGAGGATCTCATCTCGGTACCTAATGGCAGTCAGGCTACCTCTGGCGAGCACATGGAGGGCTGTGCGGCCCCCAAAGAAATGCCACCCCACACCATGACTGACCCACCGCCAAACCGGTCATGCTGGAGGATGTTGCAGGCAGCAGAACGTTCTCCACGGCATCTCCAGACTCTGTCACGTCTGTCACATGTGCTCAGTGTGAACCTGCTTCATCTGTGAAGAGCACAGGGCGCCAGTGGCGAATTTGACAATCTTGGTGTTCTCTGGCAAATGCCAAACGTCCTGCACGGTGTTGGGCTGTAAGCACAACCCCCACCTGTGGATGTCGGGCCCTCATACCACCCTCATGGAGTCTGTTTCTGACCGTTTGAGCAGACACATGCACATTTGTGGCCTGCTGGAGGTCATTTTGCAGGGCTCTGGCAGTGCTTCTCCTGCTCCTCCTTGCACAAAGGCGGAGATAGCGGTCCTGCTGCTGGGTTGTTGCCCTCCTACGGCCTCCTCCACGTCTCCTGATGTACTGGCCTGTCTCCTGGTAGCGCCTCCATGCTCTGGACACTACGCTGACAGACACAGCAAACCTTCTTGCCACAGCTCGCATTGATGTGTCATCCTGGATGAGCTGCACTACCTGAGCCACTTGTGTGGGTTGTAGACTCTGTCTCATGCTACCACTAGAGTGAAAGCACCGCCAGCATTCAAAAGTGACCAAAACATCAGCCAGGAAGCATAGGAACTGAGAAGTGGTCTGTGGTCACCACTGCAGAACCATTCCTTTATTGGGGGTGTCTTGCTAATTGCCTATAATTTCCACCTGTTGTCTATTCCATTTGCACAACAGCATGTGACATTTATTGTCAATCAGTGTTGCTTCCTAAGTGGACAGTTTGATTTCACAGAAGTGTGATTGACTTGGAGTTACATTGTGTTGTTTAAGTGTTCCCTTTATTTTTTTGAGCAGTGTATATTCGTAAACCCTTACCGTGAACCTATATTTCTACTCTGTAGCTCAGTGCCTTTCTTTCTTTGCTGAAATACTTAAAAATGTGTATCAAATACAACCACTGACTGTTTTTTCATATCAACTGACAGCAATTCGATGTACTGTAGTCTGAGGTACGCCCACAGTCATGTCAACCCAACTCCTACGAGGTGTACATATTGTGTAGATGAATATTCCAGCTAATCATGAGGCAGTATAAATGCACTTATAAGGCATTATGTTTGTGTGACTCATGTAAAGTGTTACCATGTTCTTAATCCCCCAGTACAGATTCACTAGGTGTGTAACTTTCACATCTTATCGTAGAACTTAACTGATATAAAGTCCTTTCAATATTAGCACAGGGTTGAGAATCTGTTAAGAATCTGTTAAGTGCATTGATACTGGCTGGCTTGTTCAGCTGCAGGCCAAGACACACACGCACGCAGGTACGCACGTACAAACAAACACACACACATTCCACACCACACACACACACATTTCTCTGGAGAGAGAGGTTCAAAAAGTTGGGCTCGTTTTAATTCCCTATTCTCTGTGATCTGGTCTTCGGTGGTACTGCCAAACCAACGGCACGGTTCTGTCACAACGTTTCTCCCCCGCTCCACTCCACTCTAACCCATTTGCTGTGATGTATCATATTGTGTATGTGTCCTCTGGTCCTGGAAGAGCGAATGCATCAACACCAGGCCAAGAGACCCTCATGGGAACCCCTCGTTAAATGTCCTAGGAGTTGCACTGACATCATAGACCAGTTTATTGGGTTCCAGTACATTGGAGACGGACTGTGAGGGGGAAAAGGGAAAGTATTTGTCAGAAGCAGCTGTCAGTTGCAGGTGATTATACTCAACAATCTCACAACAGTGAATAGGTGGAGTAAGAGGGGTGCCAAGGTGTTCGGATCAAAACTACACCTCACCTGCTCTTACTTGTAGCTGGTTTATGACATGATATGACACGATATCTTAAGTCAAGCCTCGGATTCACGCTGACTGACTGCTTACAGTAAGGATTAAAAGCTTTGTTCCCGTTTCACCACACTTAGAGACGTTTTGTTTGTTTACACAAGCGGAAACAAAACAGAACCCTTTATACAGTGAGTACCTCCCCGCAATTACAAAGGAACGCCAGCAGTCAGAACCATGTTCTCCGTCACACATGTTCTAAAGGGAAGCCCTCTACGTGCACAGCCATAAGTGCTAGTGTTGTCATGATACCATAATAGAGAGAGAGGGATAGGGTGAGAAGGAGGGGTAGAGAGAGAGCGGGGGGAGAGATAGGGAGAGAGTAGGGGGGAAGAGAGAGATAGGGGAGAAAATATTTTTAAAGGGGAGAAAATATTTTTAAAAGAGAAAATACAGGAGGCTACTCTGCCGGAAGTCTCCCTGCATGCCTGCAGCTGTGCCCGACGAGGTTGACTTGGAATGATTACATTCGTCACTCTTGTGCAAGGTGTAAATGGTTTGGAGCGCTGCCACCACACATGCAGATTTCAGGACAGGTGATGCAAGAGCTGAATGACTGGGGAAGCAACTGCAGGAGGGGTAATGATTCACAAAGAATATATCTATGTATAGTACCTCTATCATCTATATTCTAGCCCATATGAATTCTAAGAATTGCAATGTGATCTCTTTCAAAACCAATATCACTACATTATGCCCTCATATAAGTGTGTTGGGTCAGTTGGATTAAAGTGAACATCTCTCCAGGTCATTTAAGCTAGATGACTATCCTGCTTTGCCCTGATGCCTAACGAAAAAGTACAGGGGTTGAGTAACACAAGATGTCTCCCAGATGCAACTTAATTATTAGTTGGGGTAATGCAAGGCTGTACAGATGTAGGATCTTAATTTAATTCGATCACCCTGTTGCAGGAGAGCTTCCATTCATTATAATTAACATGATACTTGAAATTTACTGTTGCTGCAGGATTATTTACCTACTGTAGCAAACTGTTTCAAAATAAGATCCTACATCTGTACATTCACAGTTAACAGACATGGTATATTTTAGGTATATTTTTTACTTTTAGTGTCAGAACCTAGGTTAATGCAGGTTTTAAAATCATGTATGTTATGCTCACATATAAGATCTGTGAAATGTGTCATGAAATGTGTCAATGATGTATGGAAATACCAAGCACAGCAGTAATAGTTAACAGTCCTGAGTTTGACGATCTACTTCTTCTTAAACACTACAGATATGATGGGGGACTGGGGGTCCTACATGTATATACAAATATAAGCAATATAATTCAAGACTTTGCTATGATATAAATGACTGCTGGACTGACTTGTTCCTTTCCCTCCTTAGCACTCGGAAACGTTGGTGCTGTCATATTTTATAACATCATTTATGACCCTCAACAAGGCATATGTTACATGTTGCTTTTATTTTAAGGGCCAAATTTGTTGGTTGGACATCTTTAATAAACAGCTGTTAAAATATTCACACTCCCAGCTAGGGCTAATGTATTCAATCACATTTTTTTTAAAGCATCACTTGGAGATGTTTTATTTTATATTGCAGGCATTGCATCTCATGGAAAATGTGTGCTTGTGGTGTGTTTCTGGCTTCACTGATCATTTACGGCCTAGGATAGAGAGTTCAACTATTTCTAATGATGTCCAATACACCTGTGTAATTTGATGGTGAATTTTGATTAAACATTTGTAATGAACAAAATCTTAAAGAAATTAAACCTAAATAAATATAGGACGACATATATTTTGAGCATTATGTAAATTATTTTCATGTCACTCCAAAGTAGCCTAGTAGGGACAAATACATTTTGTGCGATCCAACTGATACTTTTAACACTTCTCATAAAGTGAGCGTATAATATTGCTAAGACTCATATTACCCTCATGTATACCCTTACTGTGAGAATGAGAAGACTTTAAGGTTTGAGTTTTATTACACTCATATAGCAGTCACTGCAAATTGAAATCCATGAGCATACAAAATATTAAAGGATAAGAGCAACAAGAAAATTAAAAGCGTCTCATTAATAAATATGGGCTGGGTGACCACTAGTACAATTCAGTTGTCGACTTTTGTACAGTTGGTTTTGGCTGCGGGTGTTCCTACCCGTCACTGTGTTTAATGGTGCTGAAATAGATTTTTTTACATTTTTATTCTATACTTCACTCGGCTCCGGACTGCAGGCAGACTCACTCGGCTCCAGACTGTAGGCAGACTCACTCGGCTCCGGACTGCAGGCAGACTCACTCGGCTCCGGACTATAGGCAGACTCACTCGGTTCCGGACTATAGGCAGACTCACTCGGCGCCGGACTGCAGGCAGACTCACTCGGCTCCGGACTGCAGGCAGACTCACTCGGCTCCGGACTGCAGGCAGACTCACTCGGTTCCGGACTGCAGGCAGACTCACTCGGTTCCGGACTGTAGGCAGACTCACTCGGCTCCGGACTGCAGGCAGACTCACTCGGTTCCGGACTGCAGGCAGACTCACTCGGTTCCGGACTGCAGGCAGACTCACTCGGTTCCGGACTGTAGGCAGACTCACTCGGTGCCGGACTGTAGGCAGACTCACTCGGTGCCGGACTGTAGGCAGAATCACTCGGTGCCGGACTGGAGGCCGTCTCACTTGGTTCGGGACTAGACACTGTTGCCGGACACTCTGGACGAGGTACTGTTGCCGGACACTCTGGACGAGGTACTGTTGGCGGACACTCTGGACGAGGTACTGTTGCCGGACACTCTGGACGAGGTACTGTTGCCAGACACTCTGGACGAGGTACTGTTGCCGGACACTCTGGACGAGGTACTGTTGCCGGACACTCGGGACGAGGTACTTTTGCCGGACACTCGGGACGATGTACTGTTGCCGGACACTCGGGACTGGGTTGACGCACTGGAAGCCTGATGCGTGGTGCTGGTACTGGATGTGCCAGTTTGGGGACACGCAAGTCAGGGCCAGTCGCGAGGAGTTGGAACAGGACATCCTGAACTGGGCTGATGCACTGGAAGCCTAGTGCGTGGTGCTGGTACTGGAGGTATCAGACTGGAGACAAGCACTTCAAGGCTAATGCGAGGAGCGGGAACAGGACATACAGGACTGGGCTGATGCACTGGAAGCCTAGTGCGTGGTGCTGGTACTGGAGATATCAGACTGGAGGCACGCACTTCAAGGCTAATGCGAGGAGCGGGAACAGGACGTACTGGACTGGGCTGACACACTGGAAGCCTAGTGCGTGGGGCTGGTACTGGAGGTATCAGACTGGAGCCACGCACTTCAAGGCTAGTGCGAGGAGCGGGAACAGGCTGAATAGGACTGGGCTGATGCACTGGAGGCCTGGTGCGTGGTGCTGGTACTGGATATACCGGGCCGTGGAGACGCACTGGCGGTCTCAATCGCACCTCCTGCACAACCCGTCCTGGCTGGATGGAACTAGTAGCCCTGCACAAGCAAAGTGCTGGCACAGGGTGAACTGGGCTGTGCAGGGGCCTGATGGTTGCCGTGCGTAGAGCGGGCGTAGGGTAGCCTGGACCTAGGAGGCGCACCGGTGACAAGATGCGCTGCGCAGGCATTCTCCTTCCAGGCTGGATACCCACTCTCGCACGGCACTTGCGAGGGGCTGGGATCACTCGCACCGGACTGTGCGTGCGTATGGGCGAGATCGTGCGCACTTCCGCATACTCCGGCGCTCTCTTCTCCACCTGTTCCCCAAAAATGCACGGGGAGCTGGCTTAGGTCTACTGCCTGGCCCAGCCAAACTACCCGTGTGCCCCCCCAAAAAAAATGATTGGGGGTGCCTCTCGTGCTTCCCCTTCGGCGCGTACAATGCCTCATACCGGCGCCGATCCGCCTTGGCTGCCTCTATCTCCTTCAGTGTGCGACGGTATTCCCCAGCCTGATGCCAAGGTCCAGCCCCGTCCAGAATTTCCTCCCATGTCCAATTCCCCTGATAGTCCATATAATTTATCCGTTGCTCCTTACCCTGCTGCTTGGTCCTTGGTTGGTGGGAGATTCTGTCACGGTTGTCGTAGGGTAAAGCAGACCAAGACGCAGCGGGGAAATGTGCACTCATCTTCTTTTTATTTAAACGGAAAAGAAGGTGAACCAAAACAAACACAACAAAAAACACAACGACTAATAACAGGCCGGTAAGGCACAAAGCTATACCCAGCACAATCTCCCACAAAACACTAAAACAAACACATACCTATATATAGGACCCTCAATCAGAGGCAACTAGAAAACACCTGCCTCCAATTGAGAGTCCAATCCCCAATTAACTAAACATAGAAATCCAAAGAACTAGACTAAACATAGAAATACATTAACAAACCCGGAATAATAAATCAAACACCCCACTAAACACACAACCACCCCGAACCACATAAAACAAATACCCCCTGCCACGTCCTGACCAAACTACAATAACAAACAACCCCTATACTGGTCAGGACGTGACACATAAAGCTTGGTCAAAGGGACATTTTCCACGTGATGGAACATCCTGGGAGACACATTGGCAGTTTGGCACAGGCATAAACCCAATCAAATACTCTCTTTGGTAACACTTTAACGTGCCTAAATACCAGCCATTTTGAGTCAGTTGAAATGCTGATACATAAAGACACATAACATGTTAAGCCTTATTCAAATCCATAATAAAGGCTCATAGATGTTTATAACAAGTTATTAAGCAAGTCAAATAAAATAAACATTTGCTTAAAGTGTTACCTCACAGTTTTATGTAAAAGTATGGTGCTCATTAATAAGCCAGGAAATCAATCAGTGAGCTGAGAGCAACTTAAGTCTGATAAATAAAGAACTATACACTAGAGCCAGCATGAGTCACAGTTTCCTATATAATGTATGTAGTAAAATCATAATGTAAACAATGTTGGGGCCTAATGTTGCCTTGTGCTGATAGAAAGTCATGTTTAAAGCCTCAGAATCACACATGTGGTGGTTAAATAAGTTGGTTTCATGGGATAAATATGGTAGAAAAATGTGTTTATTGTATTGTACGACTCAATTCCCCAAATGATTGGAATTTGCATTTGTCTTTGGGTCCAAAGACACATCATTAACCTGATTTGTCCTCTTGCTACATAGTTGTTCTGCTTAGTTGCTGTTTTTTACGTTGTGCCTCTCAAGCCTGTCCAGGGCTGTGGCTTGGGCTCGGTGTTCTTAGGGCAGAACTGTTGTGAGTCCATTGGGGAGGAGGACGGAGGAGGAGTTAGGGAGGGAGGATGGCTTTGAGAGGGACAGATGCTCCCGCAGGAGGTGGCCAGTTCTCCTCTCCTGTCCTCCTTGCTGAGCAGATGGACTCAGGAGACACACCACAGGAGGAGGTGCTGGACAGAGAAAATAGAGAGAGAGAGGGAGGGAGAGAGAGAGAGAGAGAAGGCGAAAGCAATACAGAGCAAACAGCCCAAGTTGAGGTAAACCAAGGGACACAACAAAAATAGCAAGGGGAGAGAGGATCAGTCAAAAAGAAACATGAGTAGCTATCTCAGCAATAGAACTTTATACACTGCATGACTTATTATTGTACAGCCTTTGGTGCTCAAAGTACCGAAGTACAGACCAAAGAATAATCAAGACGTGACTTCAGAGTAGGGTCAATAGGTCTGTGTAACTTCAGGGTGAGGGGACTGTAGCCCCGCTCTGACTCCTATAACTCTGCTGTGTCGTTACAGAGAAATAGACACATTGGGGCTACGATGAGGTGAGGGTGAGGGAGGACTTTGTGGAAGAAAAACAGATCATTGTGATTACAAAAGTTCTGTGGATGGCCTAATATTGTGCTGAGGCTTTCTTTGTTTCCATGATTATTTACTTCGGTGCTGGCTTTAAAACTTCTTAAGGCCAGACGTTCTCACCAATATCCAATGGTAGAGCGTCGCGCGAAATACAAATACCTCAAAAATGCAATAACTTCAATTTCTCAAACATATGACTATTTTACACCATTTTAAAGACAAGACTCTCGTTAATCTAACCACATTGTCCGATTTCAAAAAGGCTTTACAGCGAAAGCAAAACATTAGATTATGTCAGGAGAGTACCCTGCCAAAAATAATCACACAGCCATTTTCAAAGCAAGCATATATGTCACAAAAACCAAAACCACAGCTAAATGCAGCACTAACCTTTCATGATCTTCATCAGATGACACTCCTAGGACATTATGTTATACAATACATGCATGTTTTGTTCAATCAAGTTCATATTTATATAAAAAAAACAGCTTTTTACATTAGCATGTGATGTTCAGAACTAGCATAACCACCGCAAACTTCCGGTGAATTTACTAAATTACTCATGATAAACGTTCACAAAAAACATAACAATTATTTTAAGAATTATAGATACAGAACTCCTTTATGCAATCGCGGTGTCAGATTTTAAAATAGCTTTTCGGCGAAAGCACATTTTGCAATATTCTGAGTAGATAGCCCGGCCATCACGGCTAGCTATTTTGACACCCACCAAGTTTGGGGCTCACCAAACTCAGAATTACTATTAGAGAAATTGGATTACCTTTGCTGTTCTTCGTCAGAATGCACTCCCGGGACTTCTACTTCAACAACAAATGTTGTTTTGGTTCCAAATAATCCATAGTTATATTCAAATAGCTCCATTTTGTTCGTGCGTTGAGGTCAATATCCGAAGGGTGACGCGCGAGCGCATTTAGTGACAAAAAAAATCCAAATTTTCCATTACCATACTTTGAAGCATGTCAAACGCTGTTTAAAATCAATTTTTATGCTATTTTTCCCAGGATGACCACTAACAAATTCTCCTGCTGTTCTTCGCCCAGAGACAGCAGACACCCCATTACACTTTCTGGCGCCTTCTGAGAGCCAATGGAAGCCTTAGAAAATGTCACGTTACAGCACAGATGCTGTATTTTCGATAGAGATGCTACAGAAGGACAACAAATTGTCAGACTGGGCACTTCCTGTATGGAATCTTCTCAGGTTTTGGCCTGCCATATGAGTTCTGTTATACTCACAGACACCCTTCAAACAGTTTTAGAAACTTGAGAGTCTTTCCTATCCAAATCTACTAATTATATGCATATTCTCGTTTCTGGGCAGGAGTAGTAACCAGATTAAATCGGGTACGTTTTTTATCCGGCAGTGAAAATACTGCCCCCTATCCCAAACAGGTTAATTGGGAAACATGAAAATGATGCGTGTTGTTAACTACACTTAAAATGCATTGAGACCTACTGAAAGATGTGAAATCAATGTTGTGTATTTTGTACAGAAAATCACATGCCAGAAATTGAGTGCTAGGCAGTAGGCTTGAGCGGTATACTGTATATATTGCATACCGGGGTAAGTAACACTTGGAATTTGGATAGTCCATCTATAGATGCTCTGCAGACTATAAGTAACATCTCAACTAACTATCTACTAACCCTAAACCTAACTCTAACTCTAACCTTAACCATTATCCTAACTCTAAACTTAACC
The DNA here is from genome assembly GCF_901001165.1 of Salmo trutta. Lineage (NCBI taxonomy): Eukaryota > Metazoa > Chordata > Actinopteri > Salmoniformes > Salmonidae > Salmo > Salmo trutta. Next base: position 3,685,781 of record NC_042979.1, on the reverse strand, counting down.
CTAGCCCTAACCTTAACCCTAACCCTTATTTTCAACTGAACCCTAACTGCAACCTTTGCAAGCAGTTGCTTATTAACAGATAGTTTGTTGATAGATTGACAATCTGGACTATCCAAATAAAGTGTAAGGTATTTTGAAAGCTTGGGGCTTTAACTATGTTAACTATCTAAGTGTGCCAAATAAATAATCTATTGCTCAGGGTTCCAGCTATGAGTTTGGTTTGCTAACGTGCTAGCAAAGTGCATATCTTGCAAGATCAAACTTCTTGGTTACAGCAGGGACAATCAACCCCTCCTTTTTTTTACAATTGGAAAAAAATAGCACCCATTTTGCCACAACTTTGGAAGTATGCTTGGGGTCATTGTCCATTTGTAGACCCATTTGCGACCAAGCTTTAACTTCCTGATTGATGTCTTGAGATGTTGCTTCAATATAGCCACATCAGTTTCCTTCCTCATGATGCCATCTATTTTGTGAAGTGCACCAGTCCCAAGAAATTTGTGGAGTGGTTGAAAAACAAGTTTTAATGACTCCAACCTAAGTGTATGTAAACTTCTGACTTCAACTGTATTAAGCAGATGTTATTGCGGGTGTAGCAACATGCTTGTGTTCCTAGCTCCAACAGTGCAGTAATATCTAACAATTCACAGCAATGCACACAAATCTAAAGTAAAAGAATGGAGTTAAGAAATATATAAATATTAGGACAAGCAATGTCAGAGTGGCATTGACTAAAATACAGTAGAATAGAATACAGTATATACATATGAAATGAGTAAAGCAGTATGTAAACATTATTAAAGTGAGTAGTGTTCCATTATTAAAGTGAGCAGTGACTCCATGTCTATGCATATAGGGCAGCAGCCTCTAAGGTACAGGGTTGAGTAACCGGGTGGTAGCCCGCTACTGATGGCTATTTAACAGTCTGATGGCCTTGAGATAGAAGCTGTTTTTCAGTCTCTCGGTCCCAGCTTTGATGCACCTGTACTGACCTCGCCTTCTGGATGGTAACGGGGTGAACAGGCCGTGGCTCGGGTGGCTGATGATCCTTGATAATCTTTTTGGCCTTCCTGTGACATCGAGTGCTGTAGGTGTCCTGGAGGGCAGGCAGTGTGCCCCCCGGTGATGCGTTTGGCAGACTGTACCACCCTCTGGAGAGCCCTGCGGTTGCCATACCAGGCGGTGATACAGCCAGACATGATGCTCTCATTTGTGCATCTGTAAAAGTTTGTGAGGGTCTTGGGGGCCAAGCCAAATTTCTTCAGCCTCCTGAGGTTGAAGAGACACTGTTGCGCCTTCTCACCACACTGTCTGTGTGGGTGGACCATTTCAGATTGTTGTGATTTGTGAGCCGAGGAACTTGAAGCTTTTAACCTTCTCCACTACAGTCCCGTCGATGTGGATATGGGCATGCTCTCTCTACTGATTCCTGAAGTCCACGATCAGCTCAATCATTTTGTTGACGTTGAGGGAGAGGTTATTTACCTGGCACCACTCCGCCAGGGCCCTCACCTCCTCCCTGTAGGCTGTCTCGTCATTGTTGGTAATCTGGCCTACAACTTTTTTGTCGTCTGCAAACTTGATGATTGAGTTGGAGGCATGCTAAACGCTGAAAGTAGTAGCCTAGATATTCATGCATGCAAAACAAAACACTGAATAGCAGTTTGGCTTAGAATACCGACACAGCTGCAAATGCGAACGAATGCGAATTCGAACGAATGAAAGCTATCAGAACAAAACAGCGCTACCAATCGATAAAGGCATGGCACAATATATACTGAACAAAAATATGAACTCAACATGTAAAATGTCAGTCCCATGTTTCATGAGTTGAAATGTTTCATAAACACAAAAAGCTTATTTCTGTCAAATTCTGTGCACAATTTTGTTTACATCCCTGTTGGTGAGCATTTTCCTTTGCCAAGATAATCCATCCATCTGACAGGTGTGGCATGTCAAGAAGCTGATTAAAGAGCATGATCATTACACAGGTGCACCTTGTACTAGGGACAATAAAAGGCCACTCTAAAATGTGTAGTTTTGTCACGCAACACAATGTCACAGATGTCTCAAGTTTTGAGGGAGCATGTAATTGGCATGCTGACTGCAGGAATGTCCACCAGAGCTGATGCCGAAGAATTGAATGTTCATTTTTCTACCATAACCTGCCTCCGATGTCGTTTTAGAATATTTGGCAGTACGTCCAACCGGCCTCACAACCGCAGACCACATGTAACTATGCCAGCCCAGGACCTCCAAATCCGGCTTCTTCACCTGCAAGATTAAGACCAGCCATCTGGACAGCTGATGAAACTGTGGGTTTGCAAAACTGAAACATTTCTGTCAGAAACCGTCTCAGGGAAGCTCATCTGCTTGCTCGTCATCCACACCAGGTCTTAACCTGACAGCAATCTAGCGTCGTAAACGACTTTAGTTGCAAATACTCACCTTTGATGGCCACTGGCACGCTGGAGAAGTGTGCTCTTCATGGATGAATCCTGGTTTCAACTGTACCGGGCAGAATGCAGACATCGTGTATGGAGTTGTGTGGGCGAGCGATTTGCTGGTGTCAACGTTGTGAACATGGTGGTGGGGTTATGGTGTGGGCAGGTATAAGCTACGGACAACGAACACAAATGCATTTTGTCGATGGCAATTTCAATGGACAGAGATACTGTGACGATATCCTGAGGCTCATTGTCGTGCTATTCATCCACCGCCATCACCACCTCTAAAATTATCCGCCGCCATTGTTGCAACCCCTATTACCAGTCTGTTCAACCTCTCTTTCATTTCGTCCGAGATCCCTAAAGATTGGAAAGCTGCAGCGGTCATCCCACTCTTCAAAGGGGGTGACACTCTAGACCCAAACTGTTATAGACCTATATCCATCCTGCCCTGCCTTTCTAAAGTCTTTGAAAGCCAAGTTAATAAACATGACCATTTCGAATCCCACCGTACCTTCTCCGCTGTGCAATCCGGTTTCCGAGCTGGTCATGGATGCACCTCAGCCATGCTCAAGGTACTAAACAATATTATAACCGCCATCGATAAAAGACAGCACTGTGCATCCGTCTTCATCGACCTTGCCAAGGCTTTCGACTCTGTCAATCACCATATTCTTATTGGCAGACTCAATAGCCTTCGTTTCTCAAATGACTGCCTCGCCTGGTTCACCAACTACTTCGCAGATAGAGTTCAGTGTGTAAAATTGGAGGGCCTGTTGTCCGGTCCTCTGGCAGTCTCTATGGGGATACCACAGGGTTCAATTCTTGGGCTGACTCTTTTCTCTGTATATATCAATGATGTCGCCCTTGCTGCGGGTGATTCCCTGATCCACCTCTATGCAGACGACACCATTCTGTATACATCTGGCCCTTCTTTGGACACTGTGTTAACTAACATCCAAACAAGCTTGAATGCCATACAACACTCCTTCCGTGGCCTCCAACTGCTCTTAAACGCTAGCAAAACCAAATGCATGCTTTTCAACCGTTCGCTGCCCGCACCCACCCGCCCAACTAGCATCACTACTCTGGACGGTTCTGATCTAGAATACGTGGACAACTTCAAATACCTAGGTGTCTGGCTAGACTGTAAACTCTCCTTCCAGACTCATATCAAACATCTCCAATTCAAAATCCAATCTAGAATCGGCTTTCTATTTCGCAACAAAGCCTCCTTCACTCACGCCGCCAAACTTACCCTAGTAAAACTGACTATCCTACCGATCCTCGACTTCGGCGATGTCATCTACAAAATAGCTTCCAATACTCTACTCAGAAAATTGGATGTAGTCTATCAGAGTGCCATCCGTTTTGTTACCAAAGCGCCTTATACCACCCACCACTGCGACCTGTATGCTCTAGTTGGCTGGCCCTCGCTACATATTCGTCGCCAGACCCACTGGCTCCAGGTCACCTACAAGTCTATGCTAGGTAAAGCTACGCCTTACCTCAGCTCACTGGTCACGATAACAACACCCACCCGTAGCACGCGCTCCAGCAGGCATATCTCACTGGTCATCCCCAAAGCCAACACTTCCTTTGGCCGCCTTTCCTTCCAGTTCTCTGCTGCCAGTGACGGGAACGAATTGCAAAAATCGCTGAAGCTGGAGACTTACATTTCCCTCACTAACTTTAAACATCAGCTATCTGAGCAGCTTACCGATCGCTGCAGCTGTACATAGTCCATCTGTAAATAGCCCACCCAATCTACCTACCTCATCCCCATATTGTTTTTATTTACTTTGCTGCTCTTTTGCACACCAGTATCACTACTTACACACCATCATCTGCTCATCATCATCTGCTCATCTATCACTCCAGTGTTAATCTGCTAAATTGTAATTACTTTGCTACTATGGCCTATTTATTGCCTTACCTCCTCATGCCATTTGCACACACTGTACTTTCTTTTTTTTCTATTGTGTTATTGACGGTACGCTTGTTTATTCCATGTTACTCTGTTGTTGTTTCTGTCGCACTGCTTTGCTTTATCTTGGCCAGGTCGCAGTTGTAAATGAGAACTTGTTCTCAACTAGCTTACCTGGTTAAATAAAGGTGAAATATTTTTGTATTTTTTTAAAACCTCAGGTTTCAGCATGATGATGCACAGCCCCATGATCTCTTCATAATTCCTGGAAGCTGAACATTACATTTTACTCATTTAGCAGACGCTCTTATCCAGAGTGACTTACAGTAGTGAATGCATATATTTCATTCATTTCATTTCATGCATATTTTTTATTTTTTTGTTCTGGCCCCCCGTGGGAATCGAACCCCCAACCTGGACTTTGCTCACACCATGCTCTACCATCTGCTCTACCAACTGAGCCACATGTCCCAGTTCTTCCATACTCACCAGACATGTCACCAATTGAGCAAGTTTGGGATGCTCTGGATCGACTTGTACGACAGCATGTTCCAGTTCCCGCCAATATCCAGCAACTTCACACAGCCATTGAAGAGGAGTGAGACAATATTCCAACGATCACAATCAGCCGCCTGATCAACTCTATGTGAAGGAGATAAATCGTGCTGCATGAGGCAAATGGTGGTTACACCAGATACTGACTGGTTTTCTGATCCACGCCCATACTTTTTTTTAAAGGTATCTGTGACCAACAGATGCATATCTGTAGAAAAAGAAAGAAAGAAGGAAGGGAAGCGCTGCTAAGGTACACAATAGTAGGTTTTGGAAGACAGAAGGTGCTCTTTGGTAAAAGTGGTAAATTGGTCATCAAAAGAAATAAGGACCAAGACACTCTTCATGTAATTAATTAATATTGCCTTAATTTGTATGGCATGTTCAATGGAAACAAGGTTTACAAACTCTGGTGTGTTTCGGCTGCATGGCCTTTGTCAGGGAGTACAAAGATATAATACAATGTCCTCCTTTGAACAGCTTTTTCCAATCAACCCTGATTTGATTATCTGTATTCCCAGTGATGTGAAATCCATAGATTAGGGCCTAATGAATGTATTTAAATTGACGAATTTCCTTATATGAACTGTAACTCAGTAAAATCTTTGAAATTGTTGCATGTTGCATTTGTATTTTTGTTCAGTGTTCATGTCTACCTCAATTACCTCTTACCCCTGCACATCGACTTGGTTCTGGTACCCCGTGTATATAGCCAAGTTATCATTACTTATTGTGCATTTATTCCTTGTCTTATTATCTTTCTATTTATTCCTTGTGTTATTACTTTTCTATTTCTTTCTATTTTTTCTATGTTTTTTTCTTCTTTCTCTGCATTGTTCTCTGCGTTCTCTGCGTTGTTCTCTGCGTTCTCTGCGTTGTTCTCTTCGTTCTCTGCGTTGTTACGCATTTCAGTGTTAGTCTACACCTGTTGTTTACGAAGCATGTGACAAATACAATTTTATTTAATTTGACATAGAACCCCACACAGATCACATAGAACCCTAAATAGAACACATAGAACCCTACACAGAACCCAGAACCACACGTAGAACCCCACATAGAATCCCACATGGAACACACAACCTGACATAGAACACATATAATCCCACATAGAACCCCTTCTAAGAGGAGAGACCCTTTTCCAGTTCTCCCTTAAAGGTCCTAAATTATCTCACCACTGTCATTGACTCTAAGCAATGTTGTGCTGCTTTCTTTATTGACTTGGCCAAAGCTTTTGATACGGTAGACCATTCAATTATTGTGGGTCGGCTAAGGAGTATTGGTGTCTCTGAGGGGCCTTTGGCCTGGTTTGCAATCTACATTTTTCAAAGAGTGCAAAATGTAAAGTCAGAACACCTGCTATCTCGGCCACTGCCTGTCACCAAGGGAGTACCTCAAGGCTCAATCCTAAGCCCCACGCTTTGCTCTCTCATCCATTTATATGCAGATGATATAATCTTATACTCAGCTGTCCCCTCCCTGGATTTTGTGATTAACGCCCCCCCTACCCCCCCTCCTCTTTTACCCCAGCTGCCAAACTAACCCTGATTCAGATTACCATCCTAACCATGCTAGATTACGAATACGTAGTTTATAGATCGGCAGGTAAGGGTGCTCTCGAGTGGCCAGATGTTCTTTACCATTCGGCCATCAGATTTGCCACCAATGCTCCTTATAGGACACTTCACTGCATTCTACACTACTCTGTAAACTGGCCATCTCTGTATATGTGACACAAGACCCACTCTCTTTATGTAGTGTGGTGGTGTATATTTTGTTGTGATGTGTGTTTTGTCCTACATTTAAATGTTTTATCCTAACCGTCGTCCCCACAGGAGGCCTTTTGCCTCTTGGTAGGCCGTCATTGTAAATAAGAACATGTTCGTAGGCCCTTTCCTGCAGTCAAATGACCTTGTGGCCTCATGGGTCAAATGTTATAAATATTTTCACAATTTCATAATTAATAAACATAAAAAAATAAAATATACACAGAAAATCTGGTGTTTCTATGTCAAACAGTTGTGTTATATTTCAGTCTTCTGTGATGTATATAAAGTGTAATATTGGGATGCAAGCTCAAAATGTAATACATTTTTTTTTTAAATTACCCCTTTTTCGTGGCAGTTTTCAATTGGTAGTTACAGTCTTGTCCCATCACTGCAACTCCAGTACTGACTCTGGAGAGGCGAAGGTCGAGAGCCGTGTGTCCTCTGAAACACAACCCAGCCAAGCTGCACTGCTTCTTGACACAACGCTCGCTTAACTCAGAAGCACCATTGTGTCGGAGGAAACACTGTACACCTGGCAACCGTGTCAGCGTGCATTGCGCCCAGCCCGCCACAGGAGTCACTAGCGCGTGATGGGACAAGGACATCCCTGTCGGAAAAACCCTTCCCTAACCCGGATGACGCTGGGCCAATTGTGCACCACCCCATGGGTCTCCCAGTCACGGCCGGCTGTGACAGAGCCTGGACTCAAACCAGGATCTCTAGAGGCAGAGCTAGCACTGCGATGCAGTGCCTTAGACCACTGCGCCACTCGGGAGGCCGTCTTCTTTCTTTTTTTTAAGCCAATAGCCTTGTGTGTGAGGTGTATACTTTTGTTTCAAAGTAGATTTGTTTAAGACTACCAAGAAACACTCTGTGTGACCCTGATTTAGCCTGTTGCAGTAAAAGGTTAATTGACCCTTAAATAAAAAAGAAATAAAAAAGAGATTCTCATGCTGGGGCAGATCTAGAGAGTTTAACTTCAAACAGCTGTGCCAAACAGCTGAATCGACACACACACACACCTCCTTTACCACCGATCTATTTGTCTTTGTCATCAATATCTCACTGTCCAAGTGTCTGCCACGCACAGTGAAATAATCTGCATAAAACACAGCCTTCGAAGGAGATTGATACTTATAGTAAAGTAGCAGTCGTCTTTCTATTGGATATGTCATCATGCCTCGTATCGTTGTTGTCTGAAGTCAGAACGCGACATTTTGTTTACGGAATACACTCCAGGATGTCTTACTCTCCAACTTAACTGTGTAATTTATATGATCAAAAATCAATTAGGCTTCAATAGTGTTTGATTCACTGGCTGTAGAAGAAAGGAATATCATTTTTACCAGAATGTAATGAAAAGCATCTTGCAGTTTGAGACTATAACTTATGTTTGTTTTTCCTCCCTCAATGACGCCTATAATTTTTTTCCCTGCTTTCTATTCCTCTTCCAGTGGAGTCAAACAAACGCACGCCCGCACGCGCGCACACACGCACACACACACACGCACGCACGCACGCACGCGCGCACACAGAGAGAGAGAGAGAAAGACACACACACAGAGAGAGAGAGAGAGAGAGACACACAGAGAGAGAGAGAGACACACACACAGAGAGAGAGAGAGACACACACACAGAGAGAGAGAGAGAGAGACACAGCCACAGTTTGCCTCGAAGGCGCCTGTTCTCCCCCTCTCCTTTAGAAATGAGTGGTTGGTGTAATGTCACACATATTTTTCTCATTAGTGTGTTATCAAGTTGCGGTGCCGTCACACTGCTGATTAGCTGGAGGAATCAGACTGAAGGCTTACAGTGGTACTATGAATGTTCTTTCAATTCCAATATTTAAATCCACACCGTGTGGACTGTATAGAAGTCTTCTCATGCAAGGCGGTTATGCCAGTCTAGTTATTGATATCAGCAGTCATGGATGATTGCTTTTACAACAGAGATTTGTGAAAGATGGTTGCTGGTTATGTGTTTCAAACATTGTTCGAGTTTGCCAAATGATGAAGTTTTCCACCTGACAAACTGCTTCCTGACTTACAGTACAACTTTAAAACGTTTGGCCCTTAGTAAGGGCATGAGGTCGCTGCTCTGGGGGTTTTCTTAACTCTCATGACAGATTTGTTAGCGCTCAAGGGTTCTGAGATTCTGGGTTCTCAAAGCTGTAACTAATTGACATGTTCAGTCGGTATCCCTCTAGATTTTCATTGTGGCTACGACATTCAAATCTAAAAAAAAACACATTTTCTCTGTAGCAGACACTCTCCATGTTTTAAATGTATTTTAACCATTTATCACAACAGAAACATTTGAGTAATTCATTGGGTGAACCTTTTTTAAAGCTTTCGAAGATTTAATTCTGAAAAAACACTTGGAGCACAAAATATGAAACTGACATCTTCTCTCTCAGCTGTTGATTGATCAGAGGCTGAGCTATAATTTCCTCATCTTAATCCATCCAAGTCTGATTTCCCGAGTTAAATGTATCCATTAATCTACTAAAAGGAGCTGATCTTATTACTGTTAAATAAGCAGGATGCATTGCAACAACTTTACATAGCTCTATTCTCTTTGGACCAGCCGCATTACTGTCCAACACATAATATGCCTAAGATACCTAAGATGCATGTCTGTTCAGTTTCTACTGCCAAAGTTCCTGTTTTTCTTGGAGACTTGTTCCATCTCACACTGGAAGTGATCTGTACATTCTCTGTCATGACCACTATATCTTCAGTGTCCAGCTCCCCTTTCCCAATCATCAAGATAATATGGTGTTCTGGGATAATTGTTTGACTAACGCTTTTCACACAACGCTGTTCGGGGAAAACCTTTCACACAAAAACACCATTCTGGAATATTCTAGAATTTGTACGTGTTCTGGAATCCTTAAGTAGGTCCCATCGTCCCTGTTTGACGAGAGTCATTCCACTCTCTGAGCGTGTCTCTGTGAGTCCAAGACGCCAGTCACTGAAACACACAGCACAACACAGGGGTTGAAGAGGATAATGAGGAAACTGGTAGCATCTCCCTGCTAGGATCTAAAGCACTGACAAGTTTTCCCTTGTGTGGTATCACCGCCAGGGTTTGTAATGCACTAAGACAAAGTTATGATTTAATATGATTTATCATTGCTGGGTTTAATATAGAGGAGGTGTGAACACAAAGCCTTTAACGAGATATTTAATCATGAACATGGGTTGATTGATCATGGGTTGTGATCCGACACATATTAACACTTTATAGCACTTTGTGATATCGGCTGATGTAAAAAGGGCTTCATAAATACATTTGATTGATTGATTGATAGTGGGTGTTATGCCAGTTTAGCCATGATGCAAACCGTTACCTCTGTCATGACAAAATAATATCATCTGAATTGTATGGTCTTTGTCATGTTTATGACACTGTCACGTCCATGTCATACTGACACTTTCAAATACCTTGTACTGACAAAGTAATGTAACCAGTTCTAATGTCCAAGTTAATGATGCAATTTATACCCCTTGTTTGATAGAGCGGACTGATTGAACATAATTGGATCTTATTGGGAATTACGAATGTTCTTTACCTAAATTCAATTCGTAATTTTGTCCCTCGCATTGCAATTCATCTTGCAATGTAATTATGCATCAGCTTTATTTACTTCATCAACTTAATGACATAAATCTGAGTAATTTTGAAGGAAGTTTAGTTTTGTTAGAACGTAACACACAAGGTAATACACTATGTAACGCAAGTTCATTGACTGCTGCTGTATCAGGTGTCAGATCAGACCGGATTTGTATTTAGGGATACTCTCATGGTCCTAGTACACAGGTGTGTATATACAGTCAGATCCAAAATTATTGACACCCTTGATAATGATGAGCAAAAAATACCATAAAATAAATAATACAAATACTGGGTTATATTGTTATGCTCCCAAAAATTGAAAATCATATTATTTTATACTAATACAATTGCTACGAGAAAGAGATTTTGTTTTAACAATTAGGCTCTTTTTATTGGCACCCCTGTCTTCTTTTTTTTAATGCTTTTACTTTATTTGGGGTTTCAGACAATAGACAAAATACATAGACAAAGACGATTCACAGACATAGATCCACTAAACGAGACATGACGTTGGCTGGGACTTAATGCCCAACCTTTAACATAAAGAACGAGAAAAAAAACATCTCAGACGTACATGAATCTCAACAATCATTGATGACATCATATTCCACAGCTAACAGAACTCATGCTGAGACCCAGCACCTCAAAATCCATGCCAAACAAAAAACTATCATTAATTGCAAAGCCAAACAAACCACACATCTCAACACACAAAGACGACTCCCAACAACCTCCTCTGAAAATGACACAAAAACAAACCTACTTGAAGAACATTGAAGATGCAAATCCCAGCACCCTTGTTTTCAATACCTTTCAACATGTCACCTTGCGAGGATAACGACATTGAGCCTTTTTCTAAAATGTTTTATAAGATTGGAGAACACATTGGGAGGGATCTTAGACCATTCCTCCATACAGAATCTCTCCAGATCCTTGATATCTTTCGTCTGTGCTTAGATTGAAACCACAGGTTTTCAATGGGGTTAAAGTCTGAGATGTTAGAGGCTGAGATGGCAATTGCAAATTGTTGATTTTGTGGTCAAGTAGCCATTTCTTTGTGGATTTTGATGTGTGCTTGTGGTTATTGTCTTGCTGGAAGTTCCACTTGCGACCAAGTTTCAGCCTCCTGGCAGAGGCAATCAGGTTTTTACTGACTTTTATAAGAACCCCAGGTCCAGTGGAAGAAAAATCCCCCCAGAACATTAAATATCCACCACCATATTTTACACTAGGTATGGTATGGGTTCTTGTCTGCATGTGCATCATTTTGGACCTGACTGTAAATCATGTATGTACATCATATATCATTCCATTGTGAAACTCTGTCCCCAGCCATTCTGCTGTCCAATGTGGTCAATTTATAGCAGAGCTCAATGCTTTTAACGTGATGTATATTGTGCTTCGAATATGAGGATATCAAAATACCCAAGTTTTGTATGTCTCCCTCTCTAAGTTGTTTGTCTAGCTTACATCCAGTATAATGGTTTCATCTGTGTGTTTACACAACTAATGAGCTTTCTGTTTCAGGTCCCAGCCATTTTATCCTTTTTATTTATCCTTCAGTTTATATCATATTGGGTTGCGTAGCTATGCTGTCAAAACAAACAAAAACACAAGTGTCTATGTAAATGGGAGTGAGAGGGAACCTTGTGAACTCAATAAAGGACACTATGAGATATAATAGTGTCTATGTAAATGGCAGTGAGAGGGAACCTTGTGAACTCAATAAAGGACACTATGAGATATAATAGTGTCTATGTAAATGGGAGTGAGAGGGAACCTTGTGAACTCAATAAAGGACACTATGAGATATAATAGTGTCTATGTAAATGGGAGTGAGAGGGAACCTTGTGAACTCAATAAAGGACACTATGAGATATAATAGTGTCTATGTAAATGGGAGTGAGAGGGAACCTTGTGAACTCAATAAAGGACACTATGAGATATAATAGTGTCTATGTAAATGGAAGTGAGAGGGAACCTTGTGAACTCAATAAAGGACACTATGAGATATAATAGTGTCTATGTAAATGGGAGTGAGAGGGAACCTTGTGAACTCAATAAAGGACACTATGAGATATAATAGTGTCTATGTAATTGGAAGTGAGAGGGAACCTTGTGAACTCAATAAAGGACACTATGAGATGTAATGAGTGTTTCAATAAAGTTTGTGTTTAGCGTTGCACCAGCGTCTATGAATCGAACCGTATTTATTATCAACAAACATTTGCTTAAAGAGGACTGTATGTTCAAGGAGGCAAAAAACTGGACAAAGTTGACATGGCCTTTGAATGCTTATACCTTCTCTCTCTCTCTCACAATTCAATTCAATTTGAAGGGCTTTATTGGCATGCGAAACATATGTTAACATTGCCAAAGCAAGTGAAATAGGCAATAAACAAAAGGAAAATAAACAAGGGAAATAAACATTAAGAAATGAAAAATAAACGTACAATATAGCCATTTCAAATGTTATATTATTGGCTATGTACAGTGTTGTAACAATGTGCAAATAGTTGAAGTAGGAAAGGGAAGATAAACAAACAGATAAAAATAGGTTGTATTTATAAGGGTGTTTGTGCTCCACCGGATGCCCTTTTCTTGTGGCAACAGGTTCTCTCTCTCTCTCTCGCTCTCGCTCTCGCTCTCTCTCTCTCTCTCTCTCTCTCTCTCTCTCTCAACCCTTACCCTAACCCTTATTCTGAAGGCATCAGCATGCTTCAGTTCGGCGGGCGGCTAGCCGAAGTCAGCTAGGCGAACTGAACAAGAGTGCTGGCATACTTGAAAAACTAGATAGTACTATTTGTCCATTTCGAGACGCTGTAGCCAGTATACACTTTCTCAAAATAGTCCGAATGAATCTAAGATAACTCAAGAAATATGCCATTAATATCAATGTTTTTGCAGAAGAGATTTTGGTGCTTTATATCTAAATGAAAAAATGTGCATGAAAACGGGTCGAAGAATCCCTACAGTTGACCTATCACGGACGAAGGGGCGTAGACTTTCGGCTGGCCTCAAGAAAAAAATGTGTGTCCGAACAGCCCAAAAAAACCTTACTAAAGTCCAAAACGAACTAAAACGCCACAAAATTTCGTCATAATATATGCTTGAACTCATCCGAACTGTTTTGACTGGGAAGCATGCGGACGCCTTAAACCTAACCGTGGGTCCATAGTTTCAGCAAGCAGTTGCTTATCAACAGATAGTTTGTTGATAGTATGACCATCAGTAGAGCATTTCCAGATGGACTATCTGGACTATCCAAACAAAGCTTTGACACTGTCAGTGCAACCAGGTCTAACGTCATAAGCATACATGCATTCTTCATTTTCAAAAGTTTGTTCTACTGCAAGTTAATGTTAAGAAAATATCCACTTTTGGATGTCTGTCATTTAAATATCCATTGTCTAATGTGTTGTAACAGAGAGTTGTTATAGTGCCTGGAGACATAGCTAAAGCTGTTGACAGACTAATAGCATAGAGGGATGAAAATTAATCAGCCTCTCTCTCTTTCTTTCTCTCTTTCTCTCTTTCTCTGTTTCTCTCTCACTCTGTCTCTCTCTCTCTCTCTCTCTCTCTCTCTCTCTCTCTATTCCATTTTTTTTTTCAATTCAATTCGCTTTATTGGCAGGACGTAACAATGTACATATTGCCAAAGCTTATTTTGGATATTTATAATATAAAAATAAATAAAAATGAGAATCAAAATTGTCAACAGGACAACAGTAACAACAATAACCAAGGGTCAAAATAACCATACATTCAACAATAACAATAAGCATACAGTAGAGGACATGTGCAGGTTGATTGGTCTGTCAGACACTGTCCCTCAACTTATGGCAGGCAGCAATGTAGTGCGCTGCCAATCCACAGCTCTCTGCGTCCTCCCCCAACAGGACGGGTAGCCTATCCTCATCAGAGAGGTCTTTGAAACCTTGAATAAGGGTTTCAAATTTGGGAAAATGACACTCTAATTGTTTTATATTTTTGACATTTTGTCAGGAAATGCAGCTCCGTCTCAGGTTCTGCTGTTGTGCAGTGGTTGCACAGCCTTTCCTCTACAGGGAGCCAGGTTTTCCTGTGTCTACCCTTCTCAATGGCAAGGCTGTGCTCACTGAACCTGTACTTTGTCAAGGTTTTTCTAAGGTTTTGATCAGAAACCATGGTCAAATATTTAGCTACGGTGTACTGTCGATTTAGGGCCAGATAGCACTGCATTTTGCTTTGTGTTTGTGCTTGTGTTTCCCAATAAGCAATGTAGTTTTGTTTTGACTGTGTTGTAATTTGGTTTATTCTGATTGATTGGATGTTCTGGTCCTGCGGCTTCAGTGTGTTAGTAGAACAGGTATGTGAACTCAGCCCCAGGACCAGCTGGATGAGGGGACTTTGCTCAGCTCTTGGCATTGCAAGGCTTGGTAATGATATGAGAGGGGGTCACTGTATTTTAGATGTTTCCAAAACTTAATTGCTCTTTTTTTGAGTTTTTATTATTAGTGGATATTGGCCTAATTCTGCCCAGCATGCATTGTTTGTAGTTTTCCTCTGGACATGTAGGAGAATCTTACAGAACTCTGCATGCAGGGTTTCAATAGGGTGTTTGTCCCATTTTCTGAAATCTTGTTTTGCAAGTGGACCCCACACCTCGCTGCCATAAAGTGCAATTGGTTCAATGACATATTCAATTAGTTTTAGCCACACTTTAATAGGTATTTCAATTTGAATTTGCTTTTTAATGGCGTAGAATGCCCTGTGTGCTTTCTCTCTCAGTTCATTCACTGCATCATTAAGGTGTCCAATTGAGCTTATTTTTAAACATAAGTAATTGTAGTCTGTACAGTACTCTATATATTTTGTACCAATTGAGAACTTTGGTCTAATTCCTTGAGATCTTCTCTGGAAAATCATTATTTTAGTATTTTTGGGGTTTACTGCCAGGGCCTGGCAGTACTGCTCTAGCAGGTCCAGGCTCTGCTGTAGGCCATGTGCTGTGGGTGACAGCAGGCATAGGTTCTCTCTCTCTCTCTCTCTCTCTCTCTCTCTCTCTCTCTCTCTCTCTCTCTCTCTCTCTCTCTCTCTCTCTCTCTTTCTCTCTCCCTCTCTCTCTCTCTCTCTCTCTCTCTCTCTCTCTCTCTCTCTTGCTCTCTTTCTCTCTCTCTCTCTTTCTCTCTCTCTCTCACAGTAATTTCCTCTACTCCCAGAAAGGTTAGAGAGATATCAGTTACGCATGACTGTTTATATTAAACCTACAACCTCAAGTGCACATAATTCAGACTGAATGAGTTGATGTACAGTAACAGCACACACAGTTGAAGTCGGAAGTTTACATACACTTAGGTTGGAGTCATTAAAACTCGTTTTTCAACCACTCCACAAATTTCTTGTTAACAAACTATAGTTTTGGCAAGTCGGTTAGGACATCTACTTTGTGCATGACACAAGTAATTTTTCCAACAATTGTTTACAAACAGATTATTTCACTTCTAATTCACTGTATCACAATTCCAGTGGGTCAGAAGTTTACATACACTAAGTTGACTGTGCTTTTAAACAGCTTGGAAAATTCCAGAAAATGATGTCATGGCTTTAGAAGCTTCTGATAGGCTAATTGACATAATTTGAGTCAATTGGAGGTGTACCTGTGGATGTATTTCAAGGCCTACCTTCAAACTCAGTGCCTCTTTGCTTGACATCATGGGAAAATCAAAAGAAATCAGCCAAGAACTCAGAAAAAGAATTGTAGAACTCCACAAGTCTGGTGCATCTTGGGAGCAATTTCCAAATGCCTGAAGGTACCACGTTGATCTGTACAATCTGTACGCAAGTATAAACACCATGGGACCACGCAGCCATCATACCGCTCAGGAAGGAGACGCATTCTGTCTCCTAGAGACAAACGTACTTTGGTGGGAAAATTGCAAATCAATCCCAGAACAACAGCAAAGGACCTTGTAAAAATGCTGGAGGAAACAGGTACAAAAGTATATATATCCACAGGAAAACGAGTCATATATCGACATTACCTGAAAGGCCGCTCAGCAAGGAAGAAGCCACTGCTCCAAAACCGCCATAAAAAAAGCCAGACTACGGTTTACAACTGCACATGGGGACAAAGATCATACTTTTTGGAGAAATGTCCTCTGGTCTGATGAAACAAAAATAGAAACGTTTGGCCATAATGACCATCGTTATGTTTGGAGGAAAAGGTGGAGGCTTGCAAGCCGCAGAACACCATCCCAACCGTGTAGCACGGGGTGGCAGCATCATATTGTGGGGTGCTTTGCTGCAGGAGGGACTGGTGCACTTCACAAAATAGATGGCGTCATGAGGGAGGAAAATGATGCGGATATATTGAAGCAACAAGACATCAGTCAGGAAGTTAAAGCTTGGTCACAAATGGGTCTTCCAAATGGACAATGACCCCAAGCATACTTCCAAAGTTGTGGCAAAATGACTTAAGGACAACAAAGTCAATGTATTGGAGTGACCATCACAAAGCCCTGACCTCAATCCTATAGAAAATGTGTGGACAGAACTGAAAAAGCGTGTGCGAGCAAGGAGGCCTACAAACCTGACTCAGTTACACCAGCTCTGTCAGGAGAAATGGGCCAAAATTCACCCAACTTATTGTGGGAAGCTTGTGGAAGGCTATTTGAAACGCAAGACCCAAGTTAAACAATTTAAAGGCAATGCTACCAAATACTAATTGAGTGTATGTAAACTTCTGACCCACAGGGAATGTGATGAAGGAAATAAAAGCTGAAATTAATCATTCTCTCTACTATTATTCTGACATTTCACATTCTTAAAATAAAGTGGTGATCCTAACTGACCTAAAACAGGGAATATTTACTAGGATTAAATGTCAGGAATTGTGAAAAACTGAGATTAAATGTATTTGGCTAAGGTGTATGTGAACTTCCTACTTCAACTGTAGTTGATTTCATGTGGACTGGTATTGTTCATTCTGCGTAGAAAATGCATGTTAGGTTGAAATTAACTCCCTTGTTGCTCATAGACCATGGACGCCAAGACTCAACCTACTGGGCGCAGATGTCATTTCAATGTCTAATTTTGATTATTTGGTTGAGTTATCAACTAACCTGAATTCAACAGAAAATGTCACCATGTCATTGGATTTAGTTTCGAAGTTGGACTGAATTTCCATGCAGGTCTCAATCTCAGTAGCAGGTCTAGATGAATGACCTTGAACAGATTCAATCACTTAAGATATACATGCAGCTTCACACGAAGGGTAAAATTGTTACAATACGCACTTCGTATCTTGCATGTCGTTTAGATAATGCTATGACAACAGCTGAAAACATCGCATTGTTGATGATACTTTAAATTGCATATATACTGAGCAAAGATATAAATGAAACATGCAACAATTTCGAAGATTTTACTGAGTTACAGTTCATATATGGATATCAGTCAACTGAAATAAATTAATCTATGGATTTCACATGACTGGGAATACAGATATGCATCTGTTGGTCACAGATACCATAAAAAAAATGGGTTTCACAATGGGCCTCAGGATCTCATCATGGTATCTCTGTGCATTCAAATTGCCATCGATAAAATGATAGTGTTCATTGTCCATGCCTTATACCTGCCCATACCGTAACCCCACCACCACCATGGGGCACTCTGTTCACAATGTTGACATCAGCAAACCGCTCGCCCACACGCCGCAATACACGTGGTCTGCAGTTGTGAGGCCGTTTGTACGTACTGTGAAATTTCTAAAGCTACGTTGGAGGCACCTTATGCAAGAAAAACATTAAATTATCTGGCAACAGCTCTGGTGGACATTCATGCAGTCAGCATGCCAATTGCACGCTCCCTCAAAACTTGAGACATCTGTGGCATTGTGGTGTTCAGTGTGGTATTAATGTATGCACTGTATGTGCCCTGGTGACAGTGAGAGGCTTTTAGATTCTTACAGAATACAGCTGTTTTAGAGATCCAGTCTCATCATGCTAAATTAGATGTTTTATTTCACTTCCACATAAAGCAAATGGCTCATAGATCTATGAAGAACAATCATAATGACTTCTCTTTGTGAGACCCTCCAGAAATAAGAAAAGTAATTTGTTCTGAGATTGCCAAAACATATGCTTGTTAGAGGCAATGCATGCATTTTTTTAAACTTTCTTCCTTGATGTAGCGTTGCAGCTTACCACAAAAAAGAAGCATGTTCAGAGATTGAAACAGCAACCCACCCTTATGTTAGTCATCGACTATGGGGTAACACTTTATTTTGATAGTCTGTAGAGCAACTACAGATGGACTATCTACAGACTGTCAGTAAACATTTCAACTAACTATCTACTAACTGTAACCTTAGCCCCAATCTTAAGACTTATCCTAACCCTAAACTTAACCCATATCCTAACCCTTACCCCCATTCTAAATCTAACCCTAACCATAACTTTAGCAAACAGTTGCTTATCAACAGATAGTTTGTTGATAGGCTGACCATCTGCAAGTGAAAATTTTAAAAAAGGATCCACTTTTGGATGTCTGTCATTTAAATATCCATTGTATAATGTGTTGTATCAGAGAGTTGTTATAGTGCCTGGAGACATAGCTAAATCTGTTGACAGACTGATTGCATCTCTCTCTCTCTCTCTCTCTCTCTCTCTAGAGCCCCAGAGTGACAGAGCTCTTTAATTGTAGCCAGATCTCAGCGTTGCCAACATTCTTCTTAATGGTTTGCTACATTGACGTCAGAGACGTGATAAAGGCGACAGTAAAGCAAGAGCTTCAGTTTGCATGAGAAAAGGGGTCTCTAACTAACTTTGCATTCATTTTGTCCCTTTATCCTGTTCCTCACTGTTTAATGAAATGTTGTATGTAAAAAATATATATATATTGATGCCAAATAAAGATGTTCTCAATTGACCACTGAGTGATAAGATTTCCACCATCTCTAAGTTAACCTACATATATACGGCCTACAGAAATACAACAGAAATCCCCGCCACTATTACTGACACAATACCTAACTCAATGCCATTGAATTTATATAGACATAAATTAAAAGAAAGACATTTTACATTCAAAAAATTTGACAGAAAGATTTGGTGATAGCATAATTTCCTGAGCAGCATAACCATCACTAAAAACCATGTACGCACTTGAATCATAGGGAGTGGATAGCCTAAAACACCCATGAGAATGTGAGGGGAAATTATTTTCATAGCATGAAGAGAATTCTACGAATGTGACACAACTTCTGGAAATAAGGGATCGTTTTCATTTTGCATGACGTTGATTAGGCCACATGCCCTTATTGGTTTTCACATCCCACCACAGAGAGCAACAGCTTGGTTTCAGATCAGTTTGTACTGTATAGCCAACTCCTATGATCTCCTATGTTTACAATATACAGCACAAACAGATCTGGGTCCAGGCTAGGAGAGGGACCCACTAGCTATGTAAAGGTAGCCTGCATTCAAACTGAGTTTCTCCTTTTTACAATTGGTTAACTTGTAAAACAGAACAATTCAGTTTGGATCCAGACTAATAAAAAATAACCCTCCTCTCTTTATTTGTCTTCCTTTAATAGCCACACCTGGTTTGGATGTAGAGGGGTCAAGGTGTCATGCCTCCCAATCAGATGATAATGAGTATCTGATTGACCCCTGGGCTCCTCTGTCTTCCCCCAGAGTCCTATTCATTAAGGCACACTATAGCAAAACGTTTTGCAAAGAACATTTTAAATGAGTGTTTCTTATTGGACAAGTTAAGATAGTCCCTGCCTGTTTCGGGATGTTTTCTTCTGTCTTGTGCCTAATGAATATGACCCAGTTCTGTCATCCACATCACACTGAATGGACCAACTGAACCTGACACCTTTTAGGAGCCCATGATAAAACAATCCCCTGAATGTTGTGTGTGCAGTAAATGTGATTATGCCTCATTAGAGAGAAGAACATTTGGACACATGTCTTATATTTAGGGTGAAGATCAGGGGTTAGATTGGGGGATGTGATGTATACGTCATACATTATCCAATGTTGATCACGAAGTGTTGGACAGATCCAGTTGCAGAGAAGATTATTATTCTGAATTTTACACCTCTTCTGCATACACAGTTGAAGTCGGAAGTTTACATACACTTAGGTTGGAGTCATTAAAACTCATTTTTCAACCATTCCATAAATTTCTTGTTAACAAACTATAGTTTTGGCAAGTCGGTTAGGACATCTACTTTGTGCATGACACACTACGGTTTGCAACTGCATATGGGGACAAAGATTGTACATTTTGGAGAAATGTCCTCTGGTCTGATGAAACAAAAATAGAAACGTTTGGCCATAATGACCATCATTATGTTTGGAGAAAAAGGGGGAGGCTTGCAAGTCGAAGAACACCATCCCAACCGTGAAGCACGGGGGTGGCAACATCATCTTGTGGAGGTGCTTTGCTGCAGGAGGGACTGGTGCACTTCACAAAATAGATGGCATCACGAGGGAGGAAAATTATGTGGATATTCTGAAGCAACATCTCAAGACATTAGTCAGGAAGTTAAGGCTTGGTCGCAAATGGGTCTTCCAAATGGACAATGACCCTAAGCATACTTCCAAAGTTGTGGCAAAATGGCTTAAGGACAACAAAGTCAAGGTGTTGGAGTGGCCATCACAAAGCCCTGACCTCAATCCTATAGAAAATGTGTGGGCAGAACTGAAAAAGCGTGTGCGAGCAAGGAGGCCTGCAAACCTGACTCAGTTACACCAGCTCTGTCAGGAGGAATGGGACAAAATTCACCAACTTATTGTGGGAAGCTTGTGGAAGACTACCCGAAACGCAAGACCCAAGTTAAACAATTTAAAGGCAATGCTACCAAATACCAATTGAGTGTATGTAAACTTCTGACCCACTGGAAATGTGATGAAGGAAATAAAAGCTGAAATAAATAATTCGTCCTACTATTATTCTGACATTTCCCATTCTTAAAATAAAGTGGTGATCCTAACTGACCTAAGACAGGGAATATTTAATAGGATTAAATGTCAGGAATTGTGAAAAACTGAGCTTAAATGTAGTTGGCTAAAGTGTATGTAAACTTCCGACTTCAACTCTACATGCCATGATTTTGTTTTTCATTATGACCTTGTTTACAATCTGAGATAGATTTACATAAATACATGTGCCACAAATGAGCACTTTGGCAGTTTACAATAAAGAAAACTGAATTGCAGTACATCTGTTTATTATGTTATGTAAATAACTGACAAGAATTGATGAAGAATGACAACAACCTTTCATTGCAGTCTGATTTCTTTATTTACTTTCAACAGAATTAAAGAGTGTTTACTCATTAGATATATTTTAAGTTAAGTGCTAAGATTGATTTATTTTGTTGGTAGACTGATGGGGCTAAAAGGAAAAGTACTGTTGATTTAATTTGAGTTTTCATAAGTCTATTTCACAAAATTATGAAAAGACATTGTGATGATACTGAAGATTATACCATAGGCCATTGCGTCTCATAAGCCTAACACAGCAAGTAATACACATACTTACTATTGCTTACTGTGTTTGGTCTCTGAGACACAGACACGTATAGTCTGTCCTGTAGATAATAGGGTGGCGCACAATTGGCCCAGCATCGTCCAGGTAAGGGGAGGGTTTCGCCGGATTAGGCCATCGTTGTAAAATAATAATTAGTTCTTAACTGACTTGCCAAGTTATATAAAGGTTAAATGAAAAATACAAATAAAAGATAATCATTGCATTCTGCAATGAATAGATGGCAGGGTATAGGCCAGGATGGTCCTCCATGCAAACGGGCATCTGCAGCTGCATCTTCTGGTGACCTAATAAAAACAGTACAACAATGATATAGTAAATTAAGCTGCATTATATACAGTGCATTCAGAAAGAATTCAGACCCTTGACTTTTTACACATTTTGTTATGTTACAGCCTTATTCTAAAATTGATTAAATCATTTTTTTTCTTCCTCATCATTCTACACACAATACCTCATTATGACAACGCAAAAACAGTTTTTAGAAATGTTAGCAAATGTATTAAAAATAAAATCTGAAATATTACATTTATATAACTATTCAGACCCTTTACTCAGTACTTTGTTGATGCACCTTTGGCAGCGATTACAGCCTCGAGTCTTCTAGGGTATAAAGCTACAAGCTTGGCACACCTGTATTTGGGGAGTGTCTCCCATTCATCTCTGCAGATCCTCTCAAGCTCTGACGGGTGTGCCAAGTTTAGCTTGGGAGCGTCTCTGCACAGCAATTTTCACAACTCTCCAGAGATGTTCGATTGGGTTCAAGTCCGGGCTCTGGCTTGGCCACTTAAGGACATTCAGATATTTGTCCCGAAGCCACTCCTGCATTGTCTTGGCCTGTGGCTCAGTTGGTAGAGCATGGTGTGTGCAACGCCAGGGTTGTGGGTTTGATTCCCACGGGGGGCCAGTACAAAAAAAATGCATGAAATGAAATGTATGTGTTCATTACTGTAAGTCGCTCTGGATAAGAGTGTCTGCTAAATGACTAAAATGTCTTAGGGTCATTGTCCTGTTGGTAGGTGAACCTTTGCCCCAGTCTGAGGCCCTGAGTGCTCTGGAGCAGGTTTTCATCAAGGATCTCTCTGTACTTTGCGTTGTTCATCTTTCCCTCAATCCTGACTAATCTCCCAGTCTCTGCCGCAGAAAAACATCCCCACGGCATGATGCTGCCACTACCATTCTTCACTGTAGGGATGGTGACAGTTTTCCTCCAGACAATACACTTGGCATTCAGGCCAAAGAGTTCAATCTTGGTTTCATCAGACCAGAGAATCTTGTTTCTCATGGTCTGAGAGTCCTTTAGGTGCCCTTTGGCAAACTCAAAGTGGGCTGTCATGTGCTTTTTACTGAGGAGAGGCTTCCGTGTGGCCACTCTAACATAAAGACCTGATTGGTGGAGTGCTGCAGAGATGGTTGTCCTTCTAGAAGGTTCTCCCATCTCCACAGGGGAACACTGGAGCTCTGTCAGAGTGACCATCGGGTTCTTGGTCACCTTCCTGACCAAGGCCCTTCTCCCCAATTGCTAAGTTTGGCTGGGCAGTCAGCTCTAGGAAGAGTCTTGGTGGTTCCAAACTTCTTCCATTTAAGAATATAGCCCTTGCTTCACCCCAGACTTGACTGCCCTTGACCAGCACAAACATATCCTGTGGCATTCTGCATTTGCATCGAATAGCCTCTGCGATATGCAACTTTTGGAACCAATATACTCAGTCAGTTAGGAAAGCTAAGGCTAGCTCTTTCAAACAGAAATTTGTTTCCTGTAGCACTAATTCCAAAAAGTTTTGGGACACTGTAAAGTCCATGGAGAATAAGAGCACCTCCTCCCAGCTGCCCACTGCACTGAGGATAAGAAAAACTGTCATCAGCGATAAATCTACGATAATCGATAATTTCAATAAGCATTTTTCCACAGCTGGCCATGCTTTCCACCTGGCTAACCCTACCCTGTCCAACATCTCAGCACCCCCTGCAGCAACTTGCCCCCCCCCCCGCTTCTCCTTCACCAAATCCAGACAGCTGATGTTCTGAAAGAACTGCAAAATCTGGATCCCTACAAATCAGCTGGGCTAGACAAACTGGACCCTCTCTTTCTAAAACTATCCGCTGAAATTGTTGCAACCCCTATTACTAGCCTATTCAACCTCTCCATCATATCGTCTGAGATCCCCAAAGATTGGAAAGCTGCCGTGGTCATCCCCCTCTTCAAAGGGGGAGACACTCTAGACCCAAACTGTTATAGACCAATATCCATCCTGCCCTGCCTTTCTAAAATCTTCGAAAGCCAAGTTAATAAACAGATAACCAACCATTTTGAATCCCACTGTACCTTCTCCACTATGCAATCTGGTTTCCGAGCTGGTCATGGGTGCACCTCAGCCACGCTCAAGGTCCTAAACGATATCATAACCACCATCGATAAAAGACAGTACTGTGCAGCCGTCTTCATCGACCTGGTCAAGGCTTTCGACTCTGTCAATCACCGCATTCTTATCGGCAGACTCAATACCCTTGGCTTCTCAAATGACTGCCTCGCTTGGTTCACAAACTACTTCTCAGATAGAGTTCAGTGTGTCAAATCGGAGGGCCTGTTATCCGGACCTCTGGCAGTGTCTATGGGGGTGCCACAGGGTTCAATTCTTGGTCCAACTCTTTTCTCTGTACATATCAATGATGTCGCTCTTGCTGGTGGTGATTCTCTGATCCACCTCTACGCAGACAACACCATTCTGTATACATCTGGCCCTTCTTTGGACACTGTGCTAACAAACCTCCTGACAAGCTTCAACGCCATACAACACTCCTTCCGTGGCCTCCAACTGCTCTTAAATGCTAGTAAAACTATGTGCATGCTTTTCAACCGATTGCTGCCAGCACCCTCCCACCTGACGAGCATCACCACTCTGGACAGTTCTGTCCTAGAATATGTGGACAACTACAAATACCTTGGTGTCTGGTTAGACTGTAAACTCTCCTTCCAGACTCACATTAAGCATCTCCAATCCAAAACTAAATCTAGAACCGGCTTCCTATTTCACAACAAAGCCTCCTTCATTCACGCCGCCAAACATACCCTCATAAAACGGACTATCCTACCGATCCTTGACTTCGGCGATATAATTTACAAAATAGCCCCAACACTCTACTCAGCAAACTGGATGTAGTCTATCACAGTGCCATCCGTTTTATCACCGAAGCCCCATATACTACCCACCACTGCGACCTGTATGCTCTCGTTGGCTGGCCCTCACTACATATCTGTCGCCAAACCCACTGGCTCCAGGTCATCTATAAGTCTTTGCTAGGTAAAGCCCAGCCTCATCTCAGCTCACTGGTCACCATAGCAACACCCACCCGTAGCACGCGCTCCAGCAGGTATATTGCACTGGTCATCCCCAAAGCCAACACTTACTTTGGCCGCCTTTCCTTCCAGTTCTCTGCTGCCAATGACTGGAACAAATTGCAAAAATCTCTGAAGCTGGAGTCTTATACCTCCCTCCCTAACTTTAAGCATCAGCTGTCTGTGCAGCTTACCGATCACTGTACCTGTACACAGCCAATCTGTAAATAGCACACCTGACTACCTCATCCCCATATTATTACTTACCCTCTTGCTCTTTTGCACCCCAGTATCTCTACTTGCCCATTCATCATCTGCACCTCTATCACTCCAGTATTATTGCTAAATTGTAATTATTTTCGCCTATATGGCCTATTTATTGCCTACCTCCCTACTCTTCTACATTTGCAGACACTGTACATAGATTTTTCTATTTTTCTTTTCTTTTGTGCTATTGACTGTACGTTTGTTTATGTGTAACTCTGTGTTGTTGTTTTTGTCGCACTGCTTTGCTTTATCTTGGCCAGGTCACAGTTGTAAATGAGAACTTGTTCTCAACTGGCCTACCTGGTTAAATAAAGGTGAAATAAAATAATTTAAAAAAAATAATGATGGAGGTTATTGTGTTCTTGGGGACCTTCAAAGCTGCAGAAATTTGCTGGTACCCTTCTCCAGATCTGTGCCTTGACACAATCCTGTTTTGGAGCTCGGCGGACAATTCCTTCGTCCTCCTGGCTTGGTTTTTGCTGTGACATGCACTGTCAACTGTGGGACCTTATGCAGACAGGTGCGTGCCTTTCCAAATCATGTCCAATCAATTGAATTTACCACAGGTGGACTCCAATCAAGTTGTAGAAACATCTGAAGGATGATCAATGGAAACAGGATGCTCCTGAGCTCAATTTCGAGTCTCATAGCAAAGGGTCTGAATACTTCTATAAATAAGGTTTTAAAAAAATATATTAAGAATTTGCACGTTTTTCTTTTGCTTTGTCATTGTGGGGTATTGTGATTGATGATGATTTAAAAAAAATACATTTTAGAATAAGGCTGTTACGTAACAAAGGTCTGAATTCTTTCCGAATGCACTATATGTTGTCCTAAGAGTTTTAGGACAACATGTGCCCATTGTTTTTGTCAAAATTACTCAAGCTCTGTAAATGTGGTTAGGAATCATTGATGGACAGCAATGTTCAAACTTGATTTTCAAGCAAATTTAAGTCAGGACTCTCAGGAACACTCAACACCTTTTGGAAAGCCATTGTGGTGTGTCTTTGCCATAACATTTGTGTAATTGTCTTGCTGAAAAATGAAACTATATCTAGGGTTAGATTTTCAAAAGACTGAGGTGGGTTTTCTATTTAACTTTTTACCTGGGCTTTGCTCCTTTCATGTTTATTTTCTCCCCAATCCCTGCCGATGACAATTATAGATAAGAAGATGACAAGCATACCCATAACATGATGCTGCCACCACAAATTGAATAATAAATTCCTCAATATAAAAAAAATTCCTACTGACTCTCAGGCCTGTTAGTGTGATGGAGGTGGGGCGAGTACATTGGCCTGAAGACTTGGGTTAACAGTGGGCTAACAGTGTAACATGCAGTAGATTTGGGTTCGAAACCAATTGGTCACATTATCACTATTTAATCCATTATGGGGTGGCTGGTAGCCTAGTGGTTAGAGTGTTTGGCCAGTAACCAAAAGGTTGCTAGATCAAATCCTCTGAGCTGACATGGTAAAAAACTGTTGTTCTGCCCCTAAACAAGGCAGTTAACCCACTGTTCCTAGGCTGTCACTGTCAATAAGAATTCGTTCTTAACTGACTTGCCTAGTTAAATGAAGGTTAAAAAAATCTTTGTGGTGGAGGAGGCCGAATGTAAGACTAAATGTTTTTGTAATAGAGTTAAACATCTCATCGAATCCATGTTAAAGCTTTAGCGCAGCAGGCTAACCTAATTGTCACATTAGTACTGTTTAAGCCTCATTCAAAGTCAGGTTTTGTCATCTCCTCAGTCAGATGAGAAGTGGTAGAGGAGGCTGAATGCAACGTACAGAAACAAAATAACTTAGCGCTGTTTCTGTAAGAGTGCAACATCTGGAGGTAATCTATAGGGAGGCCTACGTTATGTTAGCACTGGGCCTGACAACCAGGAGGATGGAAAGTTACCGAACACAAACAAACCCAGAATTACACACACCAAATGGAAAAGAGGGAATTATCTATCAACACATAAACATAATCAGTCAAGTCACTCCATCCTCCAAGAATCTTTAAAGACAAATAATTCTTCCTTCATTCCAAACTGTCTATCTGTATGACGACCAGAACACATTGTTGTGTTGCAGTACATGGTTTTTCTACATTGACACAATACATACATGATCTAAACTTAAGTTACGTTGCAATCAATGTGTGTAGAATTATTTAAAAAAAATACAATATCATTTTTTTTTTAAACTAGCTAAAAGTGACATTCAAATGGTACATAATTACAATATTTTGTCACTGATTGATTGACAGAGAAAATTATTTAGTGTAGAGGTGCTGACTAATGGTGAATAAACTGTAAGCTATTTTTACCCAATAAATTACTGGGAGGTTATACATTTGGAGTGTGCAACTCTCTTTGTTTTTATAACTGATTGATTGACTGACAGCCTCTGCATACTAGGATCTCTTTATCCAAAACCATACAGTACATTTCACATAAATTCATTGGACAGTTTTTATTGTGATGCAGACTTCTTTTTGAGCCTGACAGAGAGAGTTGGGATTTAGCTAGCTCGATGATGCAACAGAGAAAGTTGAGTGCCTGCCATGAGCTTTGAGGCTACACGCTTTGGCAAGGATCTCTTTCTCGCTCTCTCTCTCTCCTTCTCTCTCTCTCTCTCACTCTCTCTCTCTCCTTCTCTCTCGCTCTCTCTCTCTCCTTCTCTCTCTCTCGCTCTCTCTCTCCTTCTCTCTCTCTCCTTTTCTCTCTCTCTCTCTCCTTTTCTTTCTCTCTCTCTCTCTCATTTTCTCTCTCTCTCTCTCCTTTTCTTTCTCTCTCTCTCTCTCTCTCTCCTTTTCTCTCTCTCTCTCTCTCTCTCTCTCTCTCTCTCTCTCTCTCTCTCTCTCTCTCTTGGTTGCCCTTTCTCTTTAAGATAAGAATTCAGGAACAGTTGGTTTGGATGAACAAAGCTATTTTCACCCTATTCACCCTTCTCTCTATAAGGACTAGGTTTTACTCTTGCTCAATCAAATTAGACATGGCCAATCATCCATCCATCCATCCAATGATCTTAATGTAATCAAAATCCTCAAGGGCAATAGTTGGGTGTCCAATTGTACTCAATTTTACTTTGTTATGATTAAGAAGAGTAACACAGAGCTAAACTGTGAATGGTGATTAACTTCTTCACTTTGTAATATTTGTAGCTGTCACAAATAGTTGTATTGAGCAAACCATGGTCAATTCAAGATCAAGTACAGTAATCCTTGTTAAAACCTCCACCACATAAACCTAGAGCAGTGGTTCCCAACAGTTTTAGTTTGTCCTAGTACCTCTGGTTGGGAACCACTGACCTAGAGGATGCAGGAACTTCGACCTTTCACTCTGCTCGCTCTAACTAGTAATGTCACTGTAATATTTATCTGCTGGCTGAAACAGTCAAAAACAAGCCATGAATCTGTCCTGGGATACCTTATTACAAACACAGCCAAAAACAGCCAAGCTCGGTCTGGATCAGATTGTATGAATCAGTGTGTGTGTGTGTGTGTGTGTGTGTGTGTGTGTGTGTGTGTGTGTGTGTGTGTGTGTGTGTGTGTGTGTGTGTGTGTGTGTGTGTGTGTGTGCGTGTGCGTTAGGCTAGCTCATTCCAGGGTGAGGGTTTTCGACACAGCTGCCACCCAGCCCGTCCGGTGCTGTCCACTGCCAGAGTGATGTCGTTGTAAGCACTCCGCCTACCTTCGGTGGTCTCTTGATGACATCACAGGCTGATGTCATCCAGACAGGCGTGGTCTGAGAGACGGAGAAAGGGAAAGAGGGAGGGAGGCATCTGAGCTCCCTAGGTTAGAGTTAGAGCAGTGTGGAAACACACACACACACACACACACACACACACACACACACACACACACACACACACACACAGAGCAGTTATAGCAGGGTGAAAGTATGCACTGACTGCAGCTCTCCAGGCCTCAGTGTTAAGGGCTTGGGATTGGACAGGGCTCTTATTGCGTTGGTGGAGGAGAAAACATACCATGATATCACCAGTGGCCTTGCCGGTGTTTTCCTTAATGCCTGTCAAAATACATTTCTTCGCCACATTTCTATCATCACCACCGCAGGATACATTTAAGGTTCATTGTTTATCAGACTTTTTGGTCATATTTTTGAACGATTAACAAATTACACCAGATGTCATTCGGATTAGGCTGGTGATAAACCCTTTCGAATGACATACTTTCTATTGTACCCCAATAGCACTCAAAATGTAAATCCTCCTATTGGTTTTCTTCACCCTTCCCAGGGGCAGAAGACTGACGTAGTTACCCTTGAACATGCTGTGAACTTTGAGTTTTCCCCCATACACCTGAAATCCCATTGGTTAATTAGAGGGGTTAGCAAAATTACTCCAGCGAATTTATCTAATCTGTCCTGGCCTTCCCATTGGGGTCATTGGAGTGCAGGAAGGGCTCTTGTTCCTTCCGAGTCAAATTCCTTTGTCAGTGACTTCTTCTTGAACTTATGTTTATTAGTTGGACTTTGAACCAGCCTCCTACGCATTCGATGAAAACCTATCGCTGGTTAAGAGCTTTGTTGTTTACATTGATGCTGTCATGGCAACAACATAGATACAGTACCTGAATGAGTATGGGGTGGCAGGTAGCCTAGTGGTTAGAGTGTTGGACTTGTAACTGAAAGGTTGCAAGATTGAATCCCTGAGCTGACAAGGTAAAAATCTGTCGCTCTGCCCCTGAACAAGGCAGTTAACCCACTGCTCCTAGGCTGTCATTGAAAATAAGAATTTGTTTTAACTGACTTGCCTAGTAAAATAAAAAAATGATATGGTGGGGCACTATCCACCTTTATTGAAGGAATACATGGAACTACAATATACTAGCAGGTAAGCCCTTATGTCATATGTGTCAAACTCATTCCACGGAGGGCCAAGTGTCTGTGGGTTTTTGATCCTCCCTTGTACTTGATTGATGAGTTAAGGTCACTAATTAGTAAACTCCCCTCACCTGTTTGTCTAGGTCTTAATTGAAAGGAAGAAACAAAAACCCGCAGACACAAGGCCCTCCATGGAATGAGTTTGACACGCCTGCCTTATGTGGACTATCCTGTTTGTCCAGAGCAAGGATGGGCAAGTGTCACACTTTTTCCACATCCCTAATTAAACTAATTGCGTCATAACCTGATTAGTGGATTATTGGAGTCAGGTGTGTTAGCTGGGGCTTGGGCAAAGGTGTGACACCAATCAGGCCCATCCCTGGTCTAGAACACAAAATTATGTCACAGTCACGGTTCAGAGAAGTCAATCTGCTGCCTTGGACATTGCAAGTACAGCATAATAGAAGTTCCTGTAATTTCATGACATGGACCAGGCCACGGAAACGGTTGTGTGTGTGTGTAGGTTAGCTGTACAAGAGTGTGTGTGTGTGTGTGTGTGTGTGTGTGTGTGTGTGTGTGTGTGTGTGTATGTGTGTGTGTGTGTGTGTGTGTGTGTGTGTGTGTGTGTGTGTGTGTGTGTGTGTGTGTGTGTGTGTGTGTGTGTGTGTGTGTGTGTGTGTGTGTGTGTGAGAGAGTTTTTTTTGTCGCCATTCCACACAAGGAAAAAGGCTATTTTAGCCTTAGGGGTGAGGTTTAAGGTTAGAACTTGGGTTAGTGGTTTTGGGGTTAAGGTTAGATTTAGGTTAATGGTTAGAGTTAGGGTTAGGGGTTAGGGAAAATAGGATTTTCAATGGGAATCAATTGTTTGGTCCCTACAAGGATAGTAAAACAAACATGTGTGTGTGTGTGTGAGTGTGTGTGTGTGTGTGTGTGTGTGTGTGTGTGTGTGTGTGTGTGTGTGTGTGTGTGTGTGTGTGTGTGTGTGTGTGTGTGTGTGTGTGTGTGTGTGTGTGTGTGTGTGTGTGCACATTCACGAGTAGGACTGAGATTTCATGGCAGCCATTGTAGAACGTTAAATCACAGACAACTACCAGGTAATTTCTGCAAATGATGGCTGTGTTATTTCAGAGAAGAGAAAGTCTAGACCTGAGTAAATATTATGTCATGGCCTCAATTTTGAAATCTTGGGAGTAGCCTTGTGTACGGAAGCCCTAAAGCCCAAGACAAACGTTGATCAAACGAGACACCAAGCCTTTTTCAAATGAGATTTTTCTGAAATAGGATTTTTTTTAAAAACCATGTCATTTTCACATGATGACCCTTGGTACTAAAGCAGTAATTCTTTTCAGCTTTGGACCACATTTGTTGCATATGTGTCAGAAGTGGGATTGCACTATTGCAAGACCATCACGGAGGGTTGTGGGGTTCCAGGCAGGGAAGAGATCCTCTTGTTTGACGAACATACATTTATCATTTATCGTTTAACTTCTATGGGCTAGGTGGGACATGACCGTCCCACCTGCGGGACACACTATTCAACAGCCAGTGAAAAAGCATGGCGGGAAATACAAAACTGCAAAAATCTCCTAATTTAATTTTCTCAAACAATCAACTATTTTACACCATTTTAAAGATAAACTTCTCGTTAATCTAACCACATTGTCCGATTTCAAAAAGGCTTTACGGCGAAAGCATAAAATTAGATTATGTTAGGACATAAACTTCACAAGAAAAACCACACAGCCATTTTCCAAGCAAGGACATGCATCACAAAAAACAAAAATACAGCTAAAGTATTCACTAACCTTTGATGATCTTCATCCGATGGCACTCATAGGACTTCATGTTACACAATACATGTATGTTTTGCATTGGCGCGTGATGTTCAGAAAATATATTCCCACCAAAACTTCCGGTGAATGTGCACATCAATTTACAAAAATACTCATCATAAACGTTGATAAAATTTACAACAGTTATTGAAAGAATTATAGATTTACTTCTCCTTAATGCAACCGCTGTGTCAGATTTTAAAATAGCTTTACGGAGAATGCATATTTTTCAATATTCTGAGTACATAGCTTGCCATCAAAGCAAGCTATACAGATACCCGCCAAGTTCTGGGGTCAACTAAACTCAGAATTAGTATTATAAATATTATCTTACCTTTGCTGATCTTCGTCAGAATGCACTCCCAGGACTCCTACTTCCACAAGAAATGTTATTTTTGTTCGAAATACTCCCTATTTATGTCCAAATACCTCTGTTTTGTTTGTGCGTTCAGATCACTATCCAAAGGCATAACGCGCGAGCGTAAATCCAGACACGACAAGTCAAATAGTTCCATTACCGTTCGTAGAAACATGTAAAACGTTATTTACAATCAATCCTTAGGGTCTTTTTAACATAAAACGTAGATTATATTCCAACCGGACAATAGCGTATACATTACAGAGGAAAAAGAAGGAGGGGTGCACTGGCGGGCTCGCGCATCATCAAGTCCTTTGTCCTCAGGCAGTCCACTCATTGACTGAGCTCCTATTTTCTGCCCAGTAACAGGAGAAGGATGAAACACGTTTCTAAAGGCTGTTGACAGCCAATGGAAGCCTTAGGAAGTGCAACGTGACCCCACAGACACTTTAGTTTCGATAGGGATTCAAAAGAACTACAATTCTCAGATTTTCTCAGGTTTTTACCTGTCATATGAGTTCAGTTATACTCACAGACATCATTCAAACAGTGTTAGAAACTTCAGAGTGTTTTCTATCCAAATCTAGTAATAATATGCAAATATTTGACTCTGGGCTCGAGTATTAGGCAGTTTACTCTGGGCACGCTTTTCATTCGAAAATGAAAATACTGTCCCCTATACCTTAAAAAGTTAAACAAAAATTGCTGTTGATATGATTCATGCTTGTGCAAACCTAAAGCCTATTGGCATGGATTCCACTGAATGTTTTGCACAATGAATTCTTTTCTGTCTGTATGCAAACACAGAAATTCTCTGGAAGAGAAGCGCTGTGCTTGATTTGGTATTTGAGGAAGATTGCTGTGTTCCAGGGCTTGTCTTGTCTTGTCCTCCCCCCTCTGCTTACGGTTAGACGTATCTTCACCCCTGAGCTCTAGTTCATCTAAGTTTCCTTCACATCAGCACTGATGGATGAGCTAGACTCAACAGAATGGCCAGAATTGTAATTTTACAGACCAGAGGAAACCCAATATAATGCAAAAAATAATTGATTTAAACAGGAAAATTCAAATTAAACAGGAAAATTGGCCATTGTGTTCAATAAAACTTAATTTGAAAAGGCACCCTTCACGTCCCATGCTGTGTGCACTAAGATAAAGCATAATCCCTGATAACGACAGTTTATGTAGAAACAGTTTGTTAGAGGATAAGAGGACTTATACTCAGTTATAGGGTCATGATGTTTTACTGAACTCTAGCAGAGTTGAGAGGGGTTGGGTTAAATGTGGAAGACACGTTTCAGTTGAAGGCATTCAGTTGTACAACTCACTAGGTATCCCCCTTTCCCCTTTCACACGCAGTACCCACACAGCCACACAGGGAGGTAAGTGGCAGTTGGATTTCCCAGTTTACTAGCTCAGTAAAGAAAGCACAGTGGGAATTATCTGCCCAGATGTCGACTCTCCTCTTCCTTCTCCTCCTCCTTCTCCTCCTCTCCTCCTCTCCTCTCTGTGTATTAATATCTAGCCCTGGTAGGCACCATGGCAGTTACACAATTTAGGGGTTTTGGATGGCGTCACGCAACTCCAAATACAGCCTCACACAAACCCCTGAGGTTATTTTATAAACTTGGAATCTACGTTTATAAGACAGCTTTAGTGGTTTAGAACACTGTCAAAGAAAGGAAGAAAGAAAAACAACTCTGACAATGTATGGGCAATTTGGACATTCGGAAGGGGAGAAGAGTTTTGTTTTTTAAAATACTAAAGAACCACTCTAAAGGAAATGATTGTACAATTCAACATTCCCATAGTGAATCAATAAGATTCATTTGAGAGTTTGAGACGGAAATATATTACGAAAATTATTTGAGGTTGTATGAAGCATTTTGCCCATTTGTGTTTTTTTGTAGCCTGTTGACTGACGCTGTATAGCATTTTGCCCTTTAGTAAAGAAAACAGTGGTTGTTTGCTGAAAATGTTTTCATGTGCCAACAAACACGCTCATATTTTATCTGTCATGAGAACATTATCAGCTAGAAACCTCAATTGCTAAACAAGCAGAGAAAACAGTACTAAAAGCTGTAGTCACCAGCTTGCTGCTTGCCTTAGGTCTTATCAGTGAAGTCAGGTTCACAAAGAGGTGTTTGTGATGCTCAGAGACCTCATTCTTCTACTTCATTAGCTAGCTAGGTACTTCGGTAATATTGGGGAATATATGGGGAAAATGCTTTTTCAACACACACTGTTGTGCTTTCCTACTAAAATGCTGTCACAGTCAAACTTCTGATTGCCACAAACATTAATCCTATAGAATTTAAAATGTTTTAATCAGCAATTTTCAGTGTGCGCGTGCATACGTGCATGTGAGTATGCATGCGTCAAGGAAGGGTGACACTACTCCCACACACGTCACTCACAATGTCTGATATGCAACAAGGCACATCTTTCATCTCACCCACAGGGAGATCTCAGTAGGTGTCAGGTGACAGGAAGTGTAGTGATGTCATACAGGTAGTGATATCGTTCCCTGCTAACCACTGATCCCAGGGCTGATGGAGGGGCGTTGCTGAGCTAAACACAACCAACCCCCAGCCCTACAGCTTTCCTGCCTGACCGAACCATGCAAACTCCCTGGCACATATTCTGTTCGGTTACCTTTTCTGGGTGGAATGGCGCTGGAGGGAATAGCAGCCGTTTTACGGACTCCTGACCAATTGTGCTATTTTGTGTGGTTTTTTTTGACTGAAAAGAGTTTCTGGACATCAGAACAGCGATCACTAATCCTGATTTGGAAGAGGACTACTACTTCAAAGAGTCGGCGGCGAAGGACATTCTGCTCATCTCGGACCAGGCCCAAATCCCCGACGCCCGAAAAGGAAGAGGTGGCTTTACAGAGTCAGGCATGCGGGATACCTGACTATGATACCTGACTACGTTGGCGGGGGGCCTTTCCAAGACAAAGGAGCTGATCGAAACGGAGGGCCAAGCACACCCACATATACATCGACGCGTCTGTAGTGGAGCTGGTCGAGAGCTTCAAGTTCCTCGGTGTCCACATCACTAAGGACCTATCATGGTCCAAACACACCAACACAGTTGTGAAGAGGGCACGACAACACCTCTTCCTCCTGAAAAGTTTTGGCATGGGCTGTCAGATCCTCAAAAAGTTATACAGCTGCACTACTGAGAGGATCTTGACTGGCTGCATCACCGCTTGGTATGGCAACTGCTTGGCTTCCAACCATAAGGCCCTACAGAGGGTAGTCCGTACGGCCCAGTACATCACTGGGGCCAAGCTCCCTGCCATACAACGCCGTGTCTGAGGAAGGAGCTAAAAATTGTCAAAGACTCCAGCCACCCAAGTCACCCAAGCCATTACACACACACACACACACACACACACACACACACACACACACACACACACACACACACACACACACACACACACACACACACACACACGCGCACACACGCGCACACACACGCACACACACGCACCAACACGCACACACACGCACACACACGCACACACACGCACAGACATACAGACCCACACACAGCTTCTAATAATCACCTGGGCTGATCTATGATCAGTTTTGCCCTTTTAGATAATACTGAATAAGACTATATGGATATGGGGCAGACCCGGTCCTGCATCAGCACTTTGTTTTTGTGATGTTGGTGGTGCTCTTGTTGCCTAGGACCATGCTGGTTACGGCTATATTGAGAGTAGTAGCAGAGAGTAACCCGTCTCACCAATCAGCTAACCTATGGAGTGCCAGAGGTACAGTATAATTTGTTCTTGAATGAATGATAAGATGTTTTCAAAAATGATTCATGCCATTCATCAAGTTATTTGTTCCTCAAAGAAAATGGTTAAGAAATGTTCTTGAGGGCTATAGTGTATTGACCATTCGAATGCATGGCGAGGGACCATTGTATCTTAATAAAAGTTCCTCTTCAAAAGACTAATAGATATTGATCGGTCATATTCTCCATGCACTCAATAGCCTAGTAGCCTAACCTAAGATTGGAAATTAATGATTATACTCTAGGCGCCCGGAATTCACCTGTCCATGCAACATTTAGCCTACTTAACCTGTTCCAATTGGTACAGTTCCCACCTATTAGGCTAGTGGCAAGGCCTCAAAATGTTTTAGATACCCCCACCCGATCAATAGACAAGCGTCCAAGTCAAATTCGCTCCCACTCAGCGCTGCATGGCCTCGCCCGACAAAAGCACACACAGTTACACATGCTCCTCCGACGCTGAGGCCATTGCAATCCACTCCAAAGGAAACACCCCACAAACCTAAAACGTGCAGAACAATGCCTGGCCAGAAGGGCATGAATAGATACTTAGCTAGCTGCTTGCCTATGTTACTCTCGCTCTCTCTCTGTCTTAAGTGCTATTAGTTGTGAAGAGCATTAGTAGGCTAAGTATATGTTAGTCTGACGGTCAGTCACTTTGATATGGTGAATTAACTTCTTCTAAGAGCCATTTGCTGCTGGCCAAAAATAATGAGCCGTGTATTGTTAAAGAACAGAATGGTAGAGATTAGACTGGTGCTTTGTGTGCATAAGTAACTCCACCTCTGTGGCATTCATGGAACAAACTAGCATGGATTTACAATAAAGCAACGAGCGAGGGCCCTATCCACTCCCCTCCCTTCTCCTTTCCTTCCTGCTTTCAGAATCAGAACTGAGCGTGCTCAGCGTCGCGGAGTTGTCTCCTCCCCAAACCCCCAGAGAGGGAATCTGTCTGTCCTCACGGCTTCCTCCTCTGGCCCCGGCCCTGACGCTCGGCCCCGACACACACACACAATGTCCCAGCCCCGGCAGACACACACACCCAGCCCCCCGGTCTCTGTCCCGACACACGGCCAGGGAGGGCCGCCAGTGTTGTGTAAGCACCGGTCAGCACAGAGGTGACGTTATGGGCCATCCTGTGACCTACTACTTCAGCCAGGCCCACTCCTTGCCCTATGGTACCACCATGCCCCCCCTTATCCACTAGGCCCTACTTACTTACATCCCAGGCCCAGCAGGTCAGAGAAATGTAGTTTAGTTAAACCAGGAAGGTTTGTCTGAATGCTCATTTATCTTCATCCAGTAAGCTTAACATAATTCACTTTGTTTCCTATTCTACGGGCATATTGGGAATGAATACAAACGTATCATCATCAGCTTGGTGTCTTGTTTCTTCTCCTCTTTCCTATTAGCCGTGTGTGGAATGTCATTTACCTATTTACCTTATAGTCTATAAGCACAATAATTCACATTCCTCACACTTGCTGTTTAACCTGTGGGCTCACTTTTACAAGTATCACCTTCCTCTCTCTCAACCAATGGGTGTAAGTCTTGGCATGTATTTATATGTCAACTTACCCTCGTTCTCTCACTTAAATACATGGTTATATTTCCTCTATAAATGGGCCTTAGCGGTGAGTGGTCCTGAGTACAGGACCCTTATAGTCCTGGTCACAGGGGTCTTGGGACCGGTTGAGACCTGGACACAGAGGTTCTCTGTCAGTTAGTCTCCAGGTTAGTTCTGTCATCACAGACCACTCACCAGGACCCCTAATCTGATCAAGTGCTTGGCCAGTGTGTGTGTGTGTGTGGGGGGGGGGGGGGGGGGTTGTTTGTGTGTATTTTTGTACGTGTCATTACCTAGACCTCTTATCTGATCATGTGCTAACTGAGTCCTATGAGTCCTACTGAGTCCTACTGAGTCCTGAGTCCTTTGGTCGTGATCCTCACCACTGTTTCCTATTTCTGATGAATTATGACATGACTGTACAGGCCGTACGGATGCAACACATCTCGCAGCAGAACTGAAATGAACACATTTTAGAATACGGCTGTAACCTAACAAAATGTGGGAAAGGTCAAGGGGTCTGAATACTTTCCAAAGGCACTGTATGTGATTTCTGCTGGAACAGAATCCATGACTTTAACGTTGCTCAGCCACACAGACCACAAAATAAATCTATGAATGGTTGAAGGATGGAGGCTGTAGAGTGAGCCAGCATCTAGCCATCTAGCCAGGGAGGGATTTTGCAGTTTAGCACGTTGCACGATACTGTACTGAGGGAGTTTGTGTGGATTAATTTACTAAATTAATGTGTCTTAAACTGTCAATATGATTGTATATATCCTACTGTTTTTCACCTTCCTTATTGCCACAGTACACACTTGAGGTCTAACATCAACTTTCTACCAACATTGGGATGCCGTAGGATCATTACATGTTTTATGTAGACCTATTTTGTCAGGGAGACCTGGCAAATGTGTTAGAGATGTGTTCAGTCAAGATTTTCTCACTGAGATCCTGTACTACAGTAGCCTAACTGAACAGAGCCTGCAGGCTGATAGAAAGTGTTAGGCCTATCTTTGACTGTAGGGTGTGTTAAGTGAGATTAGACATTATCATCAAGCCAATGTTTACTTTGTGACCTGGAGCCCTACCTTTTCTCAAGATGGCATCCGGTTGCCTCACTGACCACATGATCACATGACCAGGGAATCTACTGAATAAATGAGACAAAAAAACACAAAAGTCATGAAGACAAAAAAGAAGATACTGCTATATGGTGCTGCTAATGTTTAGTGGACAATTCATAGCATCTCAAGTTTACTATATAGACAACCCCCAAGTCCTCAATCAGCTCTGAGGCCTTGACAGAGTAATGGATGATTGTTTGTATCCCTGGTGGTCTCAGACACAGCAGAACTGAACTGCTGCCACAGTTAGATAAAGGGCTTAAGGCTCTTGATCAATTCCTCCATTTCTATTTCTGAATCACAATGAGCATATGTGTCAGAGGAAAGGTAAGGTGAGTAAAAGGTAAAGAAGCCATTTTGTTTGGTAACGATTTACTTTGACTACATATCCATAATGCATGTATCACACATCTATAAGCATTTCATGAACGTGTTATAACAGGTCCCAACCACATTATTAATAATGATCATTTTACTGCAGTGGGCTAAATCAGGGTCACACAGAGTGTTTCTTGGTAGTCTTAAACAAATCTACTTTGAAACAAAAGTAATCCCCTCACACACGTGGTTATGAGCTTAAAAAGAAGACACTTGTAGCATGTCAGATATAAAGTTGAAATGTATTCAATTTTGAGTTTGCATCTCAATATTACACTTTATATGCATCACAGAAGGCAGAAATTTAACAAAAATGTTTGACATAGAAACAACGGACCCCCCCCAAAAAGAAGATGTTTATTAATTATGAAATTATGAAAAATATGAATAACATTCCACCCATGAGGACACTAGAGAGTGATTTGGTCATTTGACTGCAAGGAAAGGGTTTGTTAATGAAATACAGTATCTATACCGCATTCATGTCATACCATGCAAGAGCTCATATTTAGGTATCTTAATAGAGGCATCATTACAAAGACAGCATAGTGTCATCATTATGGCTGTTATCAAAAGTGTTCTTCTGCCATACCAGTGTTAGTAAATATGCCAAAAGGCCAAACCACGTTTTGAAAGTTATGCTGATACTGTTTATAGCCTGTATTAGCCCCATTCCCCCCCATCGGCCAGTATAGACCTGTGACTTACCTTCTTCTTCTCACTGGGGTCAACGGTGCATGAAGACCCCCACATGGTTGAATCCTCAAGGATACATTTTACAGATCAAATCGTGTAGTTGAGGGTCATAACCATTTCGTAACTCATTAACAGCCCTCCTCCATATCACAATTAGGCTTAAGTTGGTCATACTGGTCTATAACGCACACATGAAAGATCTATTTATCAATTCTATGCAGTCAAAGTACATTTTCCCATTCATAAAGCATTTATAGCTATGCACTTCATGGTAATTAACTGTGCAGTTTGCAACTCTGCTCTATAACACCAGCATTAAATGTCTATGTTAAAATAGTGAGATAGCTACTATTATTAACTAAATGTTTTATGAGTTTCATGATGATTTTGTAACGTTCATTGACTGAGTTGGAAAACATATTGCCATTGCCAGGGGCTTGGCCAGGCTACATAGGTGAATAACCTAGAGCAGGGGTAGGCAACTAGATTCACCTGTGAGCCGATTTTTGTCTAAGCGGATGGTCGCGGGGCCGGAACATAATTATAATCATTTGTACACTGCAAATTGACCACAGCTAAGCCCAAAAAGAGAGTGTATTTGAAAAAAACCTTGATTACATTGAGACATCATCAAATATGTTTTATTTGTGGGAATACTTGGGAATAGATTTCCTAAATTAACCTCCACAGGATCAGTGGGTCCCCCACGGGACGGTTGAGCTAACGTAGGCTAATGTGATTTTCACGAGGTTGTAAGTAACAAGAACATTTCCCAGGACATAGACATATCTGATATTGGCAGAAAGCTTCAATTCTTGTTAATCTAACTACACTGTTCAATTTACAGTAGCTAGTACAGTGAAATAATACAATATGGTCTTTCTCTTGCATTTCAAAGATGATGGTACAAAGAAAAAACAAAAAAACACGCTTTTTTCTTTGTATTATCTTTTGCCAGATCTAATGTGTTATTTTCTCCTACATTCATTTCACATTTCCACAAACTTCAAAGTGTTTCCTTTCAAACGGTAACAAGAATATGCATATCCTTGCTTCAGGTCCTGAGCTACAGGCAGTTAGATTTGGGTATGTCATTTTAGGAGAAAAGTTTAAAAAGGGTTGGATCCTTATTTTAAACAATTTTTTTGCATAATGTCTGGTGATTTTAAAGTATTTTTTTTTAACCAAAAACAAAAATCTCAATTATATATAGTTTATTGTACTACAAACTTTGGGGGGGAGCAAAAATAATTACTCACAAGCAGGTTTTGGCCCACGGGCTGCCTGTTGCCCACCCCTGACTTGGAGTCTAAGGGTCCAGGGCTGGGTTTCTGCTAAATTAACATATGGAATTGTTTGAAGAATGTCATAACAAGGATAATTTAGCTATTTGAATTTTAGAACCCCTTTTAGGACCCCTTCTGAAAGT
The DNA here is from genome assembly GCF_901001165.1 of Salmo trutta. Lineage (NCBI taxonomy): Eukaryota > Metazoa > Chordata > Actinopteri > Salmoniformes > Salmonidae > Salmo > Salmo trutta. The sequence goes on along the minus strand of NC_042979.1, from coordinate 3,644,277 downwards.
ATTCACACCCATTGACTTTTGACATTTTGTTGTGTTACAGTCTGAATTTAAAATGGATTACTTTTAGATTTTGTGTCACTGATCAGACACTATACCTGATAATGTAAAAATAGAATTATGTGTTTAGAAATTTTACAAATTAATAATGAATTTGCTTAACAAGTGAAATAGTATGTTGCTTGGACTAACTCTGTGTGCAATAATAGTGCTTAACATTCTTTTTTAATGACTACCCCATCTCTGTACCCCACACATTCAATCAGTTGAGCAGTGAATTTCAAGCACAAATTCAATGACAAAGACCAGGGAGGTTTTCCAATGCCTTACAAAGTAGGGCAGACATTGAATAAAATACATTGAATAACAGACATTGAATATCCCTTTGACCATGGTGAAGTTATTAATTACATTTTGGATTGTGTATCAATACACCCAAAACTCGACAAATATACAGGCGCATGATATTTTCCGAATTACAATTCGCTAAATGGATGTATGATATGTTACGAATTGCAATTTGTTGTGGCTAACTTTAGCTAGGTGGCTAGGAAGATAACGCTAACATTAGCTAGGTGGCTAATGTTAGCTAAGCTAAATAGTATCAGTGGCTATGTGGATATTATGACAGTATGATGTAAAACCCTCATTATGGATTGATATGCCTGTTACAGACTACAGTGACATAATCCACCAGAGACCCTCGACTCAATGGAAATCCCCTCACACATCCCCAACTCATTACTGTCATGGTGTCACGGCTGTTTAAATGATCGGACCAAAATGCAGCGCCTGTTTCGTTCCACATATTTATTAGACTGTGAAACTTAATGCAATACCAAAATAAACAGAAGGACAAAACAAACCGTGACGCAGGAGGAACAAACACTACTCACAAAATATAATCACCCACAAAAACAGGTGGGACAAACATCAACTTAAATATGACCTCCAATTAGAGACAACGACAACCGGCTGCCTCTAATTGGAGGTCATGCCAAACAAAAACCAACATAGAAATACAAAACTATAAACTGAACATAGAAATACAAAAACAGACAAACACCCCTGTCACGCCCTGACCTACTCTACCATAGAAAATAACAACTTACTATGGTCAGGACGTGACACATGGTCGCTCTCTCTCTTTCTTTTTCTCTCTTTCTATATCTGTCTCTCTTGCTCTTTATTTCTCTCTCTCTTTCTCTCTCTCTCTCTCTGTGAAGTTGACTCAGCGGTAGGACAATACAGTGAGAATAGAATAACGCAGAACCCATTTTTCTTGCCCAGAGTGAGGCTTTTTATTTTGCAAGTAGCGATAAAGACAGCCGGTGAATGTACAATACATTTTGAACTGGACTTTGCAACACAAGGAACATAAACTGAATCAAATACAGCTCTCAAAAGAAAAACATAGGTGTTAAGTATACCTGCAAACCCGGGCAACATGCCGATTTGTTCCCTGCCTCTAAATAAACAGCTTCATAAACATTGTCTGGTTATTCATAATAAGGCCTAACTTTAGCTTAGGTAACGGAGGACATAAGGACAATCGTCACACTCCCCCTTGCCCAACACATCACTCAGTGCCATGGACAGGGCCTATCTCTTCTCTCCTCTCTCCCACTCCCCCTCTCTCCCTCTTCCACTCTTCCACTCTCCATTGCTCCCTCTCTCATCTCCCCCTCTCCCCTCCTCCCCATCTCTGCAGCTCCCACACTTGACAGCCAAGCCAGGTTCGCCACTGCTTACTTCTCACTTCAAACGCACCCTAGAAACAAGTCTTTGGAGATAAACCTACATGCCCTGTATAAGCTAAGCATCGCTGTGCAACATTTGTTGTGTCCTTTTTTAACATGTCAGTCATTAAAGTTGTGCGAACCCTGGCAGGGAGTATGATGGGTAATGGAATACTACTCTTAGCGGTATGGTACAGAACGCTGCTTACGCACACATTAGATGAGTCATTGGTGGGAGGGGCCTGCTCTCTGCAGCGACGCTGTGATGAGGTATTAAAATAGTGTAGAAAGAAAAATGTTACAGGTTTGACAACCAATTACACAATCTGAATTCTCTGTGGTAAAATGCACTTAAAGTCTGCTGTGTGCTGGGAAAACATACATATCGGGGCTGAGAAACTGAACAGAGCACTTGGTTGCATCATTATAAAACAGTTAAGTTGCTATTTACTTGTATTTTCATCCAGAACAGTAGAGATGCCACAGAGGATAAGTGATCTGACATTGCTCTGTGCCATTTCACATACATGTTTTCATTTAACTTTCGAACCCCTTTTTAGAAATGTAACCCAAAAACATGAACATTTAAAGTCTTTCTGAAAGACGATCTGTGAATGACTCCGTGTCCAATCGCTCCAAGCACACTAGCCTTGAAGAACATTATCCTGAACACTATCTTGCTATGGGAACTAAGGACATATGATTGGTTGTTCCAAAAATAGCCTTCTGTGCTTCTCCCCTACAGTGTTTCCCACCGCATTGAGTAAGGTGACACAGCAAACCCTGAACGTCTTAGTACAGTAAACCCTGTACTTCTAGGGCACAGCACACAGCACACACACACACACATAAACACACACGCACGCACACACCCACTCAGGCACACATGCACGCACACACACATACACACACAGTGCTCCACTGTTTTACGTCATAGTCACAGAACCACACAGGAAGAGCCCCTGACTTACTTAAATAGAAAAGACAAATAAAGAAGCAGCTCAAATGAAGTCCGTCATTGTTTTGGTGTTCTTTAAATAGTACCGATTACTTGCGTCTCTACACAAACTGAGTGACATGATTAGTTTGTCTCAAAGACAGACTGAAGCTGTGTTTGTTTTCCTCAGTCAAACAGTGGGGGGGGGGGGGGGGGGGGGGGGGTGAGGGAGGTTAGGGATGTTTCAATGACGCCTGTCGGTCTGTGAAGTTCCCTAGTATAGACTAGAGATCTCACCTCACCACGACTCATCATCGTTTCCCTGGTAATAACGGTGCGTCTATCACGTCTACCATGAGTGTGTGTGTTTGAGTTTGTGTGTGAGTACGTGTGTGTGTGTGTGTGTGTGCGTGCGTGCGTGCATGTACGTGTGTTAGTTTATGTATGTAAGAGTGTCGGTGTGTGAGCGAGTGAGCGTATGGCTGGTATAGAGGTAGGTAGTGTAAGAAGTTAAAGACCATGCAGACTAAAACCTGTAGCCAGTGAGTTCATTCTGACTGCAGGTCTATAAACCCAGGAGCCAGGCAGTTCAGTGGCAAGTCGGTCAAACACATAGAAACACACCTGCTATATGATTCACTGTCAGGACTAATAGAAAACAAATTTGGCTATATGACACATAGGCCTACTCTACACATTTTGGTTTTCATATGCCCCATAGAAATGCATGCTACTGTATATTATTGAGAATTGTTGACTGTCAAAATAACATGGCATGTTGCTGAGGAATGTGACTCTGAACTGCAGTCTTCATGGAGAACGGCCCATAGACTAGAGTAGAGGTTAGGATTTCTCTATATCTGCTTTGGACAGCAGTCATAAAGGGAGGGATACCCAATGTCCTTTTAAATCTTTTCCTCTTCTTATTTTTAATTGAACCTTTATTTAACTAGGCAAGTCAGTTGAGAACATTCTTATTTACAATGACAGCCTACCGGGGGAACAGTGGGTTAACTGCCTTGTTCAGGGGCAGAATGACAGATTTCTACCTTGTCAGCTCAGGGATTCAATTCAGCAACCTTTCGGTTACCATCCCAACGCTCTAGCCACTAGGCTACCTGCCGCATTGTGATATACTGTAGCTTTCTCTACAGACCTGTGTTTTGAGACTGTCCCATACAATAGAGGTTTTGTCACGGCTGTTCGAAGGAACGGACCAAGATGCAGCGTTTTCATAGTTCCACATATTTATTAAAAGTGAAACTGAATGCAATACACTAATAACTTGAAAATAGCAAAACAACAAACCATGACGCAGCGAGGACAACACACTACTCAAAAGACAATAACCCACAAACCACAATGAGAAAAACCCCTACTTAAATATGATGTCTAATCAGAGGCAAATGATGATAAGCTGCCTCCAATTGGAGAACAATCCCCAAACAATCCAACATAGAAAACTAATATTTAAACATAGAACTAGAAAACATAGATCAGCCCAAAACACCCCTGTCACGCCCTGCCCTACTCTACTATAGAAAATGACATCTTACTAGGGACAGGACGTGACAGGTTTCTCAGATGACAAAACAGTGACCTATGTGTGTTTGATGACTAGCCCATGGAATGTATGGGGATAGTTTTCTCACGTAAGGAAAGATAAATACACAGTCAGTAAACTTATTGTTTTCTTGATCTCACAATTTTGGCTCTTTGCAAGTCTATTTATCTTTCTATTTGTGTTTCTGTAAGTCACCCACTCTTCCCTGATGATCCAAATGAATAGTACACACATGACAACATCAACCAACAATTCAGTGTTAGTGTTACTAACAATAAACCTCTTCCTCTACAGAGCCTTCAGAAAGTATTCATATCCCTTGACTTATTCCACATTTTGTTGTGTTACAGCCTGAATTCAAATAGATTAAATATACACACAATACCCCATAATGACAAGTGTAAACATGTTTTTTTTTTAACATTAGCAAATATATTGAAAATGAAATATAGAAATATCTCATTTACATAAGTATTCACACTCTTGAGTTAAGACTTTGTAGAAGCATCTTTGGCAGCGATTATTGCTGTGAGTCTTTCTGGGGTAAGTCTCTAAGCTTTCCACACCTGGATTGCGCAACATTTGACCAATTTTATTTTCACAATTCTTCAAGTTCTGTCAAATTGGTTGTTGATCATTGCTTGACAACCATTTTCAGGTCTTGCCATATATTTTCAAGTAGATTTCAATCAAAACAGTAACTCAGGCATTTGCAGGTCTTGCCATAGATTCTCAAGCCGATTTAAGTCAAAACTGTAACTCAGCCACTCAGGAACATTCACTGTCTTCTTAGTAAGCAACTCCAGTGTTGATTTGACCTTGTGTTTTAGGTTCTTGTCCTGCTGAAAAGTTAAATAATCTCCCAGTGTCTGATGGAAAGCAGACTGAACCAGGTATTCCTCTAGGATTTTGCCTGAGCTTAGCTCTATTCCATTTCTTTTTATCCTAAAAAACTCCCCAGTCCTTAACGATTACAAGCATACCCATTATTTGATCCAGCCACCACTACGCTTGAAAATATGGAGAGTGGTACTCAGTAATATGTTGTATTGGATTTTCCCCAAACATAACCCTTTGTATTCAGGACAAAAAGTTCATTTCTTTGCCTCATTTATTGCAGTATTACTTTAGTGCCTTGTTGCAAACAGGATGCATGTTTTGGAATATTTTTATTTTGTGCAGGCTTCCTTCTTTTCATTGTGTGTCACGCCTTTGGTTCTCTATGGTGTTGTAGGTCAGGGCGTGACTAGGGGGCCTAGTTTTTTCATTTCTATGTTGGTGCTCTTGGTATGGTTCCCAATTAGAGGCAGCTGATGTACGTTGTCTCTAATTGGGGATCATACTTAAGTTCTCCATTGTTCCCACCTGGGTTGTGAGATATTGTTTTGTTGAGTGCTGATGTGTGCTCTATTACTTCACGGTCGTTGTTTGTTTGTTTACTGTTTTGTTTAAGTTTCACTAATAAAAGATGTGTAACTCGAATCACGCTGCGCCTTGGTCCGTCTATCCCAACAACCATGACAGAATATCCCACCAAACAAGGACCAAGCAGCGTGCAACGGAGGGAAAAGTGAGTTGGACCTGGGAAGAGATCATGGGAGGATGCGAGACCCTTCATTGGCGGGAGTCGCCAGGAAATCAGGAAGGACAGCGACGAAGCCGGGGACTGCGGCCACAGAAACCCCAAGATTTTTTTTTTGGGGGGGGGGGGCACGAGGGCTGGTCGGCCGAGCCAAGGAGAGAGCCAGAGCCCGCCTGGGAGTTGATGGAGCAGTGTGAGGAGGGATATCGGAGAATGACTTTGGCGAGGAGTATGCTGCAGCGCAGGCGTGCTGAAGAGCGTGACACCAGTCCGGTGCCATCTGTGCCAGATTCCCGCACTCGCCCTGAAAAGCCAGAGACCGTCAGGGAGGCGATGGAGAAGTTGGAGGAGAGAGATGTTGGTCAAGTGTGTTCTGCTCAACATTCGACCTGAAGAGCCTGTCAGCAGTCTGGTGAAGTCTGTGCCGGTTTCGCGCATCTGGCCTCCAGTGCGCCTCCCCAGTCCGGTACGTCCTGTGCCAGCTCCCCGCACTCACCCTGAAGTGCGTGTCACCAGTCCGGTGCCACCTGTACCGGCTCCATGCACTAGGCCTCCAGTGAGCCTCTCCAGCCCGGAGCGTCCTGTGCCGGCTCCATGCACTCAACCTGAGGAGCGTGTCATCAGTCCGGTGCAACCTGCGCCGGTGCCCAGTCCAAGCACGGTGTCCAGTCCCGCTCCATGGCAGGAGCCTTCCTCTGCACCGGTGCCCAGTCCAGGCACGGTGTCCAGTCCCGCTCCAAGGCCGGAGCCTTCTTCTTTGCCAGTGCCCAGTCCATGCACGGCATCCAGTCCCGCTCCAAGGCCGGAGCCTTCCTCTGCGCCGATGCCCAGTCCAGGCACGGCGTCCAGTCCCGCTCCAAGGCCGGAGCCTTCCTCTGAGCCGATGCCCAGTCCAGGCACAGCGTTCAGCCCGGCGCCATGGCTGGATCTGGGGTCTGGGCGGGGGCAGCAACCCGCACCGGAGCCGCCACCGACACTAGTCACCCCCCCACCCTCCCCATTTGGTTTCAGGTTTTGCGGCCAGAGTCTGCACCTTTGGGGGGTACTGTCACGCCCTTGTAGGTCAGGGTGTGACTAGGGGGTGTTCTAGTTTTTTCATTTCTATGTTGGTGCTCTTGGTATGGTTCCCAATTAGAGGCAGCTGATGTTCCTTGTCTCTAATTGGGGATCATACTTAAGTTCTCCATTGTTCCCACATGGGTTGTGGGATATTGTGCATATTGTGCTGATGTGCGCTCTGTTACTTCACGGTCGTTGTTTGTTTATTGTTTTGTTTAAGTTTCACTAATAAAAGATGTGGAACTCGAATCCCGCTGCGCCTTGGTCCGTCTATCCCAACAACTGTGACATTGTGTAAATTAGGTTAGTATTGTGGAGTTACTACAATGTTGTTAATCCATTCAGTTTTCTGTCACATTCATTAAACTCCATTGGCCTCATGGTGAAATTCCTGAGAAGTTTCCTTACTCTCCGGAAACTGAGTTAGGAAGGACGACAGTATCTTTGTAGTGACTTTGTGTATTGATACACCATCCAAAGTGTAATTAATAACTTCACCATGCTCAAAGGGATATTCAATATCTGCTGTTTTTGTCATCTACCAATAGGTGCCCTTTGCAAGGTGTTGGAAAACCTCCCTGGTCTTTGTGGTTGAATCTGTGTTTGAAATCCACGGCTCGACTGAAGGGCCTTACAGATAATTATACGTCTGGGGTACAGAGATGAGGTAGTCATTCAAAAATCATGTTAAACACTATTGCACACAGAGTCAGTCCATTCAACTTTTTATGTGACTTATGTTTGCAAATGTTTACTCCTGAACTTATTTAGGCTTGCCATAACACAGGGGTTGAATACTCAATGACTCAAGACATTTTAGCTTTTCATTTTTAATTAATTTGTTTTAAAAAATCCACTTCAACATTATAGGGTATTGGGTGTAGGCCTGTGACAAAACATCTCCATTTTAAATTCAGGCTGTAACACAATAAAATGTGGAAAAAGTTTCTAAACCTCCACAAACCAATCGCATTTTGCTTATTTGTGCAGATTCTCCCATAATTGCGGAAATGGCTCAGAGACATATGTCTTTAATAAAGATAGAAATCCACGTTAACCTACTAATTTGTTTTTCTTTAAACGGCTTGTATTTTTCTACACACATTAAATCAATGTTTCTGTTGAACAGCCTATGATATTTGACTGTGTGCGCTCATTTGCATGCGCTCATGTTTTTTGTCCTGTCTTTTCACTGTCATTTCTAACACCTCTGTGTCAAAACACTCATGTGGGTTTCTAGCTTCACATTGCTGACAGCCACACTATTCTCCAGGGAAGTCCCAACAACCCCAACTACCCCAGGTAAATCCCATTTTTTTGAGCTTAGTCAACTAATCCGGTGTTGTATTCTGGATACTTCTAACTTTAGTGTACACAGTGCCTTCGGAAAGTAATCAGACCCATTGACTTTTCAGTGGTGGAAAAAGTACCGATTGTCATACTTGAGTAAAAGTAAAGATACCTTCATAGAAAATGTCTCAAGTAAAAGAGAAAGTCACCCAGTAAAATACTACTTGAGTAAAAGTCTAAATGGATTTGGTTTTAAATATACTTTAGTATCAAAAGTAAATGTATAAATCATTTCAAATTACTTACATCAAGCAAACCATACTTCACCATTTTCTTGTTTTTTAGCCAGGGGCATACTCCAACACTCGGACATCATTTACAAACGAAGCATGTGTGTTTAGTGAGTCCGCCAGATCAGAGGCAATATGGATGACCAGAGGCAGTAGGGATTACCAGGGATGTTCTCTTCATAAGTGCATTAATTGGACCATTTTCCTGTCCTGCTAAGCATTAAAAATGTAATGAGTACATTTAGTTGTCAGGGAAAATGTATGGAGTAAAAGGTACATTCTTTTTAAAAGTTGTCCAAAATATAAATAGTAAAGTAAAGTACAGATACTCAAAAAAGCTATGAACGTAGTACTTTAAAGTACTTTTACTTCAGTACTTTACACCACTGGACTTTTTTCCACATTTTGCTAGGTTACACCCTTATTCTAAAATTGATTAAATTGTTTTTTTCCCCTCATCAATCTACACACAATACCCATAATGACAAAGCAAAAACAAGATTTTAGAAATGTTTGGTACCCTTCCCCAGATCTGTGTCTCGTCACAATCCTGTCTCATAGCTCTACGGACAATTCCTTTGACCTTATTGCTTGGTTTTTGCTTTGACATGCACTATCAACTGTGGGACCTTATATAGACAGGTGTGTGCTTTTTCAAATCATGTCCAATCAATTGAATTTTACCACAGCTACAATCAAGTTGTAGAAACATCTCAAAGATGATCAACGGAAACAGGATGAACCTGAGCTCCATTTCGAGTCTCATAGAAAAAGGGTCTGAATACTTATGTAAATAAGGTATTTCTGTTTTTTATTTTTAATAAACCTGTTTTAGCTTTGTCATTATGGGGTATTTTGTGTAGATTCCTGAGGATTTTTTTATATGTTTGAATAAGGCTTGACTTTTTGGAAAAAGTCAAGGGGTCAGACTACTTTCTGAAGGCACTGTATATACTACGTTCTGTATGTGACATGATGAGTGATGATGTTAGTTATGCATAGTTATGATGTTTTCTTGGAGGAGGGGAAGGAGAATAAGAGAGGGGGAGAGAGAGTGAGTGAGAGTGAGAGAGCGAGAGAGCGAGAGAAACTAAGGGAAGAGACAGAGAGAGAGAGCCTTGTTAACTCATGATTTGGTGGCCTTTCTGGTTTGAGTTATTGCGACCCCCTCTACAATTAGAATCAGAATGATTTCAAAAACAAAAACCAGCAGGCACTAGGCCTTCCATGGAATGAGTTTGACACGCCTGGTGTTAAGGATTAACAATAATTCAGGAGAAAGGACCAGATTTGAATGTAACACTTAACTAGTTGCCAACTCAACAAGCATCAGCTGCTAACCATTACGAATCAGCCTCCACTACTGTTTGCAACATTTAACCAGTTGCCTTGAACATAACTCCTCAAACAACCTCCAGCTGCTACTAACTGCTAATCAGCCTCCACACCTGTTCTCTATTCTTAATCACCACGGCTCTTGCTCCAACTTTTCTCTCTGGCCTTGCTGACCCCGGGACCGCTGCCTCAGCAGCGGCTCACCCACACTCTCTGCCAGCAACCGCCTCTCTCTCTCGCTTTCTCTCTCTCTCTCTCTCTCTCTCTCTCTCTCAGCATACTGCTTCCTTTACCCTCCACCTTTCACACCTTGTCTCTGCCAGTGTCACAACTAGTCTTCCAGTTGCCCGCTCTGGCCTTCTGGCTACTTTGCCTGCTCCATCTTTACAGCCTCCAGCTGCCTTTCCCCCTCCAGGTCTCGCTGGCCCTGTGACCGATGCTCCGTCAGCAGCCCACTTTTTATCTCCCAGTGTCGACCTCTCTCTTTCCCTTAGGTCTCGCTGACCTCACGGCTACCTTGCCTGCTCTATCTTCACAGCCCACGGCTCCCTTCCCCCCAGCTCTCGATGGCCCCGTGACTGCTGCTCCGACTCACCCTCTATATCTGCCAGCAACTACCTCTCACATCTCCATCTACTCAGCCAGTTATGGGCCCTCTACCCTCCAAGCTGCGACTCTGTGACAGTTCAGTGAACCAACTGCCTCATTGTTCCAGTCTTCACTGGAGCAAACCAGCCCCACTCCCTCTCTACGGCCACCCCGGCTCAACCTCCACCCAACTCCCTGATCTTCAATCTGCCTCCAGTCTCTTCCTCTCTCTGCCAGCAGGTGCAGACGTTAATCTTGCCACTGTCCTCAGTGCTTCTCTCACACTGGCATTACCTAGCATCATCGACTGTGGCCTCTTCCAGGTACCACTGCGCTCCACTGACCCTCACCACTCCAGGGTTCTTGCTGTCCCAGAATTAAGCTTGGCTTTCTTCCACTACAGAGAAGTAATCTGCTCAGCCCCTCCTTCTCGCCACCAGAAGTTGGATGACTACCAATTCCTCATCATGGATCTAGCTATCCATTTCGGTTCTCGCCAGCCACTCCCTCCAGGGTCCTGAAGTGGAACATCATGATATAATGGGGTGCCCTTGACGTGGAGCTTCGCCGGCAAAGTGTCCCTCGCCTGCGATCTCTGTGGCTGCACATCCCACCCTGCAACCGCCTGCACCCTGTCTGCCCCACGCTCAGCAACCCCTGATGCTTCCTCTGCCATGCCTCGGCTCACTGTTCCGCCCTACTCTCTTCCTCCTTCTAGATATTCTGTCTTCCCCGCCTCCTCTGGAAGGACGGACCGCCATGGTTATTCTGTGATCTACTCTGGAGGTCTCATGATCTGCAACACGTTCAAGAACTACGGCTGCAGCGTTTCCTCATGCAAGCTCCTCCACATATGCACATTTTGTAGTGGTGCCCACACATGCACGTCCTGCCCTCTGAAACCCACTCCTCCTTCTGCTGATAAATGACTGCTGGCCAAACTTGCCACCCCATCAACATCACTGCCATGGCTGTGATCAACGGCTCTTTCTTGTGACCTGCCTGCTCCAACCTCCGTTCTGTACTTGATGAGCCAGAAGTTGTCTCCTCCCTTCCTGTCCAAGGAGGTGAAGCAGGAGTTTATGATTTGCCCCTTCCCCTGCCTACCATTCTCCACCTATCGCATCAGTCCCATCGGAATTGCCACCCGGAAGTATTCTGTCAAGAAGCATATCATCGATCTCTCTGCCCCCCACGAATGTTCAGTCTCCAATGTCAACAGCCTCATCTCCGGTCCTGACTTCTCCTTGCTGTACGCCACGGTCAACCATGCCATCACTATTTCTATTTAATGTTTTTATTACAAATGTTCATTATTTTATTTCGCTAGTCCTGCGTGAAGCCTAAGATTTTCACTGTACCCTGCAATCACACATGCAACCCTGTACATGTGACTTTTAAACAATCTGAATTTGAATGTTTCTCTTCTCCTGAAGTCCTACAGCTGTTCACTGATGCTGCCCCTTTCATTGGGTACAGGAGTATCTACAGCGCTCGTTGGTTTGGTGCCGCATGGCCTACCGAACTTGCCTCCTCTTCTGCGGCCCCTTCCACTTCCCTGTTCGAGTTGTAACCAATCGTCATAGACGCTTCTCTCTCGGGGCACAAATTGCTCCAGAAGGGCCATAATCATCCATTCTGACAACGTTTCCGTGGTACACATCATTGGGGCGGCAGGTAGCCTAGTGGTTAGAGCGTTGGACTAGTAACTGAAAGGTTGCAAGATTGAATCCCCAAGCTGACTAGGTAAAAATCTGTTGTTCTGCCCTTGAACAAGGCAGTTAACCTGCTGTTCCTAGGCTGTTATTGAAAATAAGACTTTGTTCTTAACTGACTTGCCTAGTTAAATAAAGGTAAAATTAACAAAGGATGTTATGACTCTCTCCCTATCATGAGTTTTTCCTAAGACGTCTAACCTGGCTATCCATCACCATCAGTTTCTTCTCAGAGCTGCACATGTACCCGGCCAATGTAACTCAATCACTGATTCTCTGTCCCGTTTCCAATTTCAGAGATTCAGGCGCTTGGCCCCATATGCAGAACCCCTACCTACCCCAGTCCCTCCTTATTCCATGATGACCTTCCTGTGAACCATTCACTCCTTTGCCTCATTCCCAGTCATGCCACCCTTCTAGTCATCCCAGCGTTTCAGACGTCACCATCCTCGACAAAGATACCCTCATCAAACACAGCAAAAGTGATCAGTTTGGCAGAACCACACCAGTCTACCTGTTCCGGCTACCATCTACACTCAGACCTTACGAACCACTCACCTACTTCCTCCAGCTCTGACAATCTCAACATGCCTTTCCATCCAATCCACTATTCACAACCGATTCTGGTTCGCTCGCCTCTTGCCAATGGTTCCATTCCCATCTGAGATAAATACTATTCCTGTCCGGCTATCCTGCTGACCAATTCTCCAGACACTCCTTCCGCATCGGAGCTGCCTCCGTGGCACACCAACACGGCATCCCAGACCACACCGTACAACTCCTTGGCCGCTGATCCTCTCAAGCCTATCATTCCTACATCCACTCTTTTATCAACATCAGGACAGCCCACATCAGGAATGGCGCCATTGGGGATGGCTGCTGTTTTTCTGGCTCCTAACCAATTGTGCTAATTTGTGTGTTTTTTCTATTTGTTTTTAACTTATTTTTTACATAATGTTTCTGCCACTGTCTCTTATGACCGAAAAGAGCTTCTGGATTTAAGAACAGCAATTACTCACCTCGAACTGGACAAAGATTTTTACTTTAACAAGTCAGACGCAAAGGATTTACTGTTGATACCGGACCAGGCCCAAATCCCCGTCATTCGCATGAAGAAGAGACGCCGATAGAGGAGACGCAGATCCGGGTGCCTTGTGAGAATTCGTTGGTGACTGGATCCCGCCTCTACCATCCGTCCTATTGGCCAATGTACAATCATTGGAGAATAAACTGGATGAGCTCCGTTTGAGACTATCCTACCAACGGGACATTAAAAACGGTAATATCGTATGTTCCAGCGAGTCGTGGCTGAAAGACAACATGGATAAAATACAGATGGTTGGGTTTTTAGTGCATCGGCAAGACAGAACAGCTATATGTCAATAACAGCTGGTGCGCAAAATCTAACATTAAATAAGTCTCAAGATTTTGATCGCTTGAGGTAGAGTATCTCATGACAAGCTGTAGACCACACTATTCACTAAGAGGCATTTAATCTATATTTTTTTTGTAGCTGTCTATTTACCACCACAAACCGATGTTGGCACTAAGGCCACACTCAACGAGCTGTATACGGCCATAAGCAAAGAAGAAAATACTCATCCAGAGGCAGCACTCCTAGTGGCCGGGAGCTTCAATGCAGGAAAACTTGAACTTTTTACCTAATTTCTACTAGCATGACACATGTGCAACCAGAGGAAAAAAACTCTAGACCACCTTTACTCCAGACATACAAAGCTCTCCCTCCCCCTCCATTTGACAAATCTGACCATAATTCTATCCTCCTGATTCCTGCTTTCAAGAAAAAACTAAAGCAGGAAGTACCAGTGACTCGCTCAATATGGAAGTGGTCAGATGATGCAGATGTTAAACTACAGGACTGTTTTGCTAGCACAGACCGGAATATGTTCCGGGATTCATCCGATGGCATTGAGGAGAATACCACATCAGTCATCGGTTTCAACAATAAAAGCATCGATGACGTCGTCCCAACAGTGAGCGTACGTACATACACCAACCAGAAGCCATGGATTACAGGCAACATCCGCACTGAAATAAATGGTAGAGCTGCTGCTTTCAAGGAGCGGTACTCAAACCCAGATGCTTATAAGAAATCCCAACTATGCCCTCTGATGAACCATCAAACAGGCAAAGCGTCAAGACAGGACTAAGATTGAATCCTACTACACTGGCTCTGATGCTTGTTGGATGTAGCAAGGCTTGCAAACTATTACGGATTACCAAGGGAAGTCCAGCCACAAGGTTCCCAGTGATACGAGCCTACTAGACGATCTTGTCACGCCTGCTCCCGCTCTCCCTCCCTGGTGCTCGAGGGCGCCAGGCTGCCCAGCATTACGCACTCCTGCCACCATCATTACGCACACCTGCTTCCCTCGTCACACGCATCAGCGATTCATTGGACTCACCTGGACTCAATCACCTGTGTTATTACCTCCCCTATATCTGTCTGTTCCCCAGCTCTGTTCCCCGATTCTGCATTAATTGCCGTATGTCATTGTGTTACCCGGTTCTAACGCTGTTCCTGTCCTATTCCATGTCTGTGCAAAAAAATAATCACTCTCCGTACCTGCTTCTCTACTCCAGCAACGGTTCTTACATATCTAAATAACTTCTATGCATGCTTCAAGGCAAGTTACAGTGAAGCATGCATGAGAGCACCAGCTGTTCCGGAAAACTGTGTGATCACGCTCTCTGTAGCCGATGAGAGTAAGACCTTTAAACAGGTCAACATTCACAAGGTCGCCAGACAGGTTACCAGGACGTGTACTCAGAGCATGTGTTGACCAACTTGCAAGTGTCTTCACTGACATTTTCAACCTGTCCCTGACCGACTCTGTAATATCTATATGTATGAAGCAAACCACCATAGTCCCTGTGCCCAAGAACAGCAAGGTAACCTGCCTAAATGACTACCGACCCGTAGCACTCACGTCTGTAGCCATGAAGTACTTTGAACGGCTGATCATGGCTCACATCAACACCATCATCCCACAAACCCTAGACAAACTCCAATTCACATACCGCCCCAACAGATCCACAGATGAGACAATCTCTATTGCACTACACACTGCCCTTTACCACCTGGACAAAAGGAACACCTATGTGAGAATGTTGTTCATTGACTGCAGCTCAACGTTCAACACCATAGTACCCTCAAAGCTCATCACTAAACTAAGAACACTGGTACTAAACACCTCCCTCTGCAACGGACTTCCTGACTGGCAGCCCCCAGGTGGTAAGAGTAGGCACAAAACACATCTGCCATGCTGCTCCTCAACACGGGGGCCTCTCAGTGGTGCGTACTTAGTCCCCTCCTGTAATCCTTGTTCACCTATAACTGCATAGTCAAGTACGACTCCAACACCATCATTAAGTTTGTCGACAACACAACGGTGGAAGGCCTGATCACCGACAACGATGAGACATAGGGAGGAGGTCAGAGACCTGGCAGTGTTGCCAGGACAACAACCTCTCCCTCACTGTTATCAAGACAAAGTAGATGATCAGAGACTACAGGAAAAGGAGGGCTGAGCAAGCCACCATTCTCATCGACGGGGCTGTACTGGAGCAGGTCGAGAGCTTCAAATTCCTTGGTGTCCACATCACCAACAAACTATCATGGTCCAAACACACCAAGTCAGCCGTGAAGAGGGCACAACAACACCTCTTCCACTTCAGGAGGCTGAAAAGACTTGTCATGGGGACTCAGATCTTTAAAAAGTCCTACAGCTGAACCATCAAGAGCATCCTGACTGGTTGCATCACCGCCTGGTATGGCAACCGCAAGGCACTACAGAGAGTAGTGCACACGGCCCAGTACATGGGACCAAGCTTCTTGCCATTCAGGAACGTAATACCAGGCGGTGTCAGAGGAAGGCCCTAAAAATTGCCAAAGACTCCAGCCACCCTAGTCATTGACTGATATCTCTGCTACCGCACAACAAGCGGTACCAGAGCGCCAAGATTGGGTCCATAAGGCTTCTTAACAGCTTCCACCCCCAAGCCATAAAACTGCTGAACAGCTAATCAAATGGTCTACCTGGACTATTTGCATTGACCCCGCCCCCTCCCTTTTTTTAAGCTGCTGCTACTCTCTGTTTATTATGTATGTATAGTCACTTTACCCCTATCTACATGTATATATTACCTCATTTACCTCGACTAACCTGTAACCCCGCACATTGACTCGGTACCGGTACCCCTTGTACAGTGGAAGTTGGAAGTTTACATACACCTTAGCCAAATACATTAAAACTCAGTTTTTCACAATTCCTGACATTTAATCCTAGTACAAATTCCCTGTCTCAGGTCAGTTAGGATCACCACTATATTTTAAGAATGTGAAATGTCAGAATAATAGTAGAGAGAATGATTTATTTCAGCTTTTATTTCTTTCATCACATTCCCAGTGGGTCAGAAGTTTACATACACTCAATTAGTATTTGGTAGCATTGCCTTTAAATTGTTTAACTTGGGTCAAACGTTTTGGGTAGCCTTCCACAAGCTTCCCACAATAAGTTGGGTGAATTTTGGCCCATTCCTCCTGACAGAGCTGGTGGAACTGAGTCAGGTTTGTAGGCCTCCTTGCTCGCACACGCTTTTTCAGTTCTGCCCACAAATTTTCTATAGGATTGAGGTCAGGGCTTTGTGATGGCCACTCCAATACCTTGACTTTGTTGTCTTTAAGCCATTATCCAACAACATTGGAAGTATGCTTGGGGTCATTGTCCATTTGGAAGACCCATTTGTGACCAATCTTTAACTTCCTGACTGATGTCTTGCGATATTGCTTCAATAAATCCACCAAATTTTCCCCTTCATGATGCCATCTATTTTGTGAAGTGCACCAGTCCCTCCTGCAGCAAAGCACCTCCACAACATGATGCTGCCACCCCCATGCTTCACGGTTGGGGGGATGGTGTTCTACGGCTTGTAAGCCCCCCCCTTTTTCCTTCAAACATAACGATGGTCGTTAAGGCCAAACAGTTCTATTTTAAAAAGTACGATCTTTGTCCCCATGTGCAGTTGCAAACCATAGTCTGGCTTTTTTATGGCGGTTTTGGAGCAGTGGCTTCTTCCTTGCTGAGCCGTCTTTCAGGTTATGTCGATATAGGACTCGTTTTACTGTGGATATATATACTTTTGTACCTGTTTCCTCCAGCATCTTTACAAGGTGATTTGCTGTTGATCTGGGATTGATTTGCACTTTTAGCACCAAAGTACGTTCATCTCTAGGAGACAGATCTCTTCTCCTTCCTGAGCGGTATGACGGCTGCGTGGTCCCATGGTGTTTATACTTGAGGTCTTGGCTGAGTTCTTTTGATTTTCCCATGATGTCAAGCAAAGAGGCACTGAGTTTGAAGGTAGGCCATCCACAGGTACACCTCCAATTGACACAAATCAGAAGCTTCTAAAGTCATGACATAATTTTCTGGAATTTTCCAAGCTGTTTAAAGGCACAGTCAACTTAGTGTATATTAACTTGTGATCCACTGGAATTGTCATACAGTGAATTATAAGGGAAATAATCTGTCTGTAAACAATTGTTGGAAAAATTACTTGTGTCATGTACAAAGTACATATCCTAACCGACTTGCCAAAATTATAGTTTGTAAACAAGAAATTTGTGGAGTGGTTGAAAAATTAGTTTTAATGACTCCAACCTAAGTGTATGCTAACTTCTGACTTCAATTGTTATTGTTATCTTATTGTGTTACTTTTTTTTACTTTAGTTTATTTAGTAAATCTTTTTTTACTCTTATTTTTCTTATGACTGCGTTGTTGGTGAAGGGCTTGTAAGTAAGTATTTCATGGTAAGCGTTACCACACCTGTTGTATTTGGCACATTTTAGATTTCTTATTTGTTTTTTGATTTGAACATGCTCATTTCTCAGAACCTCTGACTCGTTTCACGGATACCATCTATCTCACACACCATATCCTACCCAACCAGCCAAAAGAGGATTGGCTCCCCTGCTGAGCCTCAAGGTTTTCTTCCTTCAAGGGAGTTTTTTCCTTGCCACCATCGCTTCTGCTTGCTCTCCTTGGGTCTAAGGTTGATTCACTCTGCTGGCATCTCGTCCGAATGCCTGTACTACCCCAACTATATCGGCAATCATTTTGTAACTTTTTGGGGATTGCCTTCACAACAGCAGCCTAACTACCACGGCCTGACCGTGATGTCTACCTGAGACTCCATGCCAAATCCTGCAGAGTCAATCCCTCCGGATCCTTCCTTTGCAGCCCCTTGGCTTCTTCCAGACCATTCTTATTTCCCCACTGAGTCCTCATTCTCACATCCATTCCATTTCCTCAATAAATATTCCAAACCCTTTTCATGTCTGTTCCTTAAACTTGTGAATGCTGAATTTGAGTAACCCACTTAAAATTCAGCAGCAGAAGTACTCATATACGAGTCCTCACACACCAGACCTTGGGATCACATCACCCCCACACTCACCAAACTCCACTGGCTCACGGTTCAAAGATTGTTTTGATCATGCGGACTGGTAAATGTTCCGAGCAGCCTCAGAGAATAACATCGATCTATACGCTGACTCGGTGTGTGAGTTTATAAGGAAGTGCATTGGAGATGTTGTACACACTGTGACTATTAAAACCTACCCTAACCAGAAACTGTGGATGGATGGCAACATTCACGCAAAACTGAAAGCGCGAACTACCGCAGTTAACCATGGAAAGAGGACTGGGAATATGGCCGAATATAAACAGTGTAGTTATTCCCTCCGCAAAGCAATCAAACAAGCAAAATGTCGGTATAGGGACAAGGTGGAGTCGCAATTCAACGGCTCAGACACGAGACATATGTTGCAGGGTCTACAGGAAATCACGGACTACAAAAAGAAAACCAGCGACGTCACAGACACTGACGTCTCGCTTCCAGACAAACTAAACACCTTCTTTGCCTGCTTTGAGGATAATACAGTGCTACCATTGTGGCCCACTAACAGGACTTAGGCCCCCCCCCCCCTCTGCTTCTCCGTGATTTAAACGTGCTAACCCTCGCACGGCTCATGGCCCAGACGGCATCCCTAGCCACGTCCTGAGAGCATGTGCAGACCAGCTCGCTGGTGTGTTTATGGACATATTCAATCACTCCCTATCCCAGTCTGCTGTCCCCACATGCTTCAAGATGACCACCATTGTTCCTACACCCAAGAAGGCAAAGATAACTGAACTAAATGACTACCGCCCCATAGCACTCACTTCTGTTGTCATGAAGTGCTTTGAGAGACTAGTCAAGGATCATATCACCTCAACCTTACCTACCACCCTAGACCCACTTCAGTTTGCCCCAACAGGTCCCCAGATGATATAATCGCCATCACACTGCCCTATCCCATCTGGACAAGAGGAATACCTATGTAAGAATGCTGTTGATTGACTACAGCTCACCCCACAAAGGTGCGTGCTCAGCCCCCTCCTGTACTCCTTGTTCACCCATGACTGCGTGGCCATGCACGCCTCCAACTCAATCATCAAGTTTGCAGACAACACAACAGTAGTGGGCTTGATTACCAACAACGACAAGACAGCCTACAGTGAAGAGGTGAGGGCACTTGGAGTGTGGTGTCAGGAAAACAACCTTTCACTCAACGTCAACAAAACAAAGGAAATGATCGTGGACTTCAGGAAACCACAGAGGGAGCACATCCTATCCACATCCATGTGACAGTACACATCGTGAAAAGGTGAAAAGTACACATCACAGACAAACTGAAATGGTCCACCCACAAATACAGTATGGTGCAGAAGGCTCAACAGCCTCAGGAGGCTGAAGAAATTTGGCTTGTCACCTAAAACCTTGACAAACTTTTACAGATGCACAATCGAGAGCATCCTGTCAGGCTGTATCACCGCCTGGTACGGCAACCGCACCGCCCTCAACCACAAGGCTCTCCAGAGGGTGGTGCGGTTTGCACAATGCATCACTGGGGGCAAACTACCTGCCCTCCAAGACACCTAGAGCACCCGATGTCACAGGAAGGCCAAAAAGACCATCACGGACAACAACCACCCGAGCCACTGTCTGTTCACCCAAATACCAACCAGAAGGCGAGGTCAGTACAGGTGCATCAAAGCTGGGACCGAGAAACTGAAAAACAGCTTCTATCTCAAGGCCATCAGACTGCTAAACACCAATCAATAACTCAGAGAGGCTGCTGCCTACATAGACACTCATATCACTGGCCACTTTAATAAATGGATCACTAGTCACTTTAAACAATGCCACTTTAATAATGTTAACATATCTTACATTACTTATCTCATATATATATATATACTGTACCTTATACCATCATTGCACCTTGCCTATGCCGCTCGGCCATCGCTCATCCATATATTTATATGTACTGTAGCAGGCTCAAGGGGGTGGGGTTTCCACGTCACCAAGTTCAATAGCCAAACACGCACACAAAGCACAACTAGAATACAAATGGGAATTTATTAGGGAGATTTGCATACTGGGGAAAAGGGGGAATACAGCAACCAGTTCACAGTCTAGAATCCGTTCTCATTGTCTGTTCCATTCTTCAGGGGTAATCCTAAAACTCGGGTCCTCAGTAAACCGAGTACACAGTGGGGTACACAGTGGTACACAGTGGGGTTAATCAGACAGTCCAGGTCACAATGGGTAATCACATAGATAATTGTCTCTCTTCTCGCACTCTCCATTACACAGGTTTCCCTCTCAGTACTCTCTTTTTGTGCAGCTCGCTTCCTCTTTTATCCCCAAGAACTCCATGGCTTAATGATCCACCGGCTTGCCTCGTTAGGACAGAAAGTCCATATAAGACTCGGGGGTGGAGCCAGAGGGCTGCAAGATATCTCCCTTCAATCACCACTCCTCTGCCGTCTGCCACAGTACATATTCTTATTCCATCCCTTTAGATTTGTGTGTATTAGGTAGGTAGTTGTTGGGGAATTGTTAGATTACTTGTTAGATATTACTGCACTGTCGGAACTAGAAGCACAAGCATTTTGCTACACTCGAATTAACATCTGCTAACCATGTGTATGGGACCAATAACATTTTATTTTATTTGAATACAGGACCCCATTTAAATTGCTCATGCTCACCTACAAAGCACTCAATGGACTGGTGCCTACATACCTTACTGACCTCCTGCACCCCTATACTCCCACCTTTTCACTGCACTCCTCTGACACTGGCCTCCTCACCATTCCTTGCACCAGGCTCTGCACCATGGGAGACTGGGCTTTTAGCAATGCAGCTCCCCAACTCTGGAGCTCCCTCCCGCTCCATACCAGAACCTCACAATCAATACACATATTCAAGTCCACACGAAAGACAGATCTCTTCAAACAGACTTACCTTAGCTTTTATCCTCTGTCTAGTTCACTTCCTTGGTTAGTCTGTCCTTATATTTAGTGTTCTCCATGGTTAGTCTGTCATCATGTTTAGTGTCCTCCCTGGTTAGTCTCTCATCATGTTTAGTGTTCTCCATGGTTAGTCTGTCATCATGTTTAGTGTTCTCCCTGGTTAGTCTGTCATCATGTTTAGTGTTCTCCATGGTTAGTCTGTCATCATGTTTAGTGTTCTCCCTGGTTAGTCTGTCATCATGTTTAGTGTTCTCCATGGATAGTCTGTCATCATGTTTAGTGTTCTACATGGTTAGTCTGTCATCATGTTTAGTGTTCTCCATGGTTAGTCTGTCATTATGTTTAGTGTTCTCCATGGTAAGTCTGTCATCATGTTTAGTGTTCTCCATGGTTAATCTGTCGTTATGTTTAGTGTTCTCCATGGTTAGTCTGTCATCATGTTTAGTGTTCTCCATGGTTAGTCTGTCATCATGTTTAGTGTTCTCCCTGGTTAGTCTGTCATCATGTTTAGTGTTCTCCATGGTTAGTCTGTCATCATGTTTAGTGTTCTCCATGGTTAGTCTGTCATCATGTTTAGTGTTCTCCATGGTTAGTCTGTCCTTATGTTTAGTGTTCTCCATGGTTAGTCTGTCATCATGTTTAGTGTTCTCCATGGTTAAACTGTCCTTATGTTTAGTGTTCTCCATGGTTAGTCTGTCATCATGTTTAGTGTTCTCCATGGTTAGTCTGTGATCATGTTTAGTGTTCTCCCTGGTTAGTCTGTCATCATGTTTAGTGTTCTCCATGGTTAATCTGTCATCATGTTTAGTGTACCCCATGGTTAGTCTGTCATCATGTTTAGTGTTCTCCATGGTTAATCTGTCCTTATGTTTAGTGTTATCCATGGTTAGTCTGTCATCATGTTTAGTGTTCTCCATGGTTAGTCTGTCATCATGTTTAGTGTTCTCCCTGGTTAGTCTGTCATCATGTTTGGTGTTCTCCATGGTTAATCTGTCCTTATGTTTAGTGTTCTCCATGGTTAGTCTGTCATCATGTTTAGTGTTCCCCATGGTTAGTCTGTCCTTATGTTTAGTGTTCTCCATGGTTAGGCTGTCATCATGTTTAGTGTTCCCCATGGTTAGTCTGTCCTTATTTTTAGTGTTCTCCATGGTTAGGCTGTCATCATGTTTAGTGTCCTCCATGGTTAGTCTGTCATCATGTTTAGTGTTCCCCATGGTCAGTCTGTCATCATGTTTAGTGTCCTCCATGGTTAGTCTGTCATCATGTTTAGTGTTCTCCCTGGTTAGTCTGTCATCATGTTTAGTGTTCTCCATGGTTAGTCTGTCCTTATGTTTAGTGTTCTCCATGGTTAGTCTGTCATCATGTTTAGTGTTCTCCATGGTTAGTCTGTCATCATGTTTAGGGTTCTCCATGGTTAGTCTGTCATCATGTTTAGTGTTCTCCATGGTTAGTCTGTCATCATGTTTAGTGTTCTCCCTGGTTAGTCTGTCATCATGTTTAGTGTTCTCCATGGTTAGTTAGGCTGTCATCATGTTTAGTGTTCTCCATGGTTAATCTGTCCTTATGTTTAGTGTTCTCCCTGGTTAGTCTGTCATCATGCTTAGTCTTCTCCCTGGTTAGTCTGTCCTTATGTTTAGTGTTCTCCCTGGTTAGTCTGTCATCATGTTTAGTGTTCTCCCTGGTTAGTCTGTCATCATGTTTAGTGTTCTACCTGGTCAGTCTGTTCTCATGTTTAGTGTCCTCCATGGTTAGTCTGTCCTTATGTTTAGTGTTCTCCATGGTTAGTCTGTCATCATGTTTAGTGTTCTCCATGGTTAGTCTGTCATCATGTTTAGTGTTCTCCCTGGTTAGTCTGTCATCATGTTTAGTGTTCTCCATGGTTAATCTGTCCTTATGTTTAGTGTTCTCCATGGTTAGTCTGTCATCATGTTTAGTGTTCCCCATGGTTAGTCTGTCCTTATGTTTAGTGTTCTCCATGGTTAGGCTGTCATCATGTTTAGTGTTCCCCATGGTTAGTCTGTCCTTATTTTTAGTGTTCTCCATGGTTAGGCTGTCATCATGTTTAGTGTCCTCCATGGTTAGTCTGTCATCATGTTTAGTGTTCCCCATGGTCAGTCTGTCATCATGTTTAGTGTCCTCCATGGTTAGTCTGTCATCATGTTTAGTGTTCTCCCTGGTTAGTCTGTCATCATGTTTAGTGTTCTCCATGGTTAGTCTGTCCTTATGTTTAGTGTTCTCCATGGTTAGTCTGTCATCATGTTTAGTGTTCTCCATGGTTAGTCTGTCATCATGTTTAGTGTTCTCCATGGTTAGTCTGTCATCATGTTTAGTGTTCTCCATGGTTAGTCTGTCATCATGTTTAGTGTTCTCCCTGGTTAGTCTGTCCTTATGTTTAGTGTTCTCCCTGGTTAGTCTGTCATCATGTTTAGTGTTCTCCCTGGTTAGTCTGTCATCATGTTTAGTGTTCTCCCTGGTCAGTCTGTTCTCATGTTTAGTGTCCTCCATGGTTAGTCTGTCCTTATGTTTAGTGTTCTCCATGGTTAGTCTGTCATCATGTTTAGTGTCCTCCATGGTTAGTGTGTCATCATGTTTAGTGTTCTCCATGGTTAGTCTGTCATCATGTTTAGTGTTCTCCCTGGTTAGTCTGTCATCATGTTTAGTGTTCTCCATGGTTAGTCTGTCATTATGTTTAGTGTTCTCCATGGTCAGTCTGTCATCATGTTTAGTGTTCTCCATGGTTAGTCTGTCATCATGTTTAGTGTTCTCCATGGTTAGTCTGTCATTCTGTTTAGTGTTCTCCCTGGTTAGTCTGTCATCATGTTTAGTGTTCTCCATGGTTAGTCTGTCATCATGTTTAGTGTTCTCCATGGTTAGTCTGTCATCATGTTTAGTGTTCTCCATGGTTAGTCTGGCCTTATGTTTAGTGTTCTCCCTGGTTAGTCTGTCATCATGTTTAGTGTTCTCCATGGTCAGTCTGTCATCATGTTTAGTGTTCTCCATGGTTAGTCTGTCATCATGTTTAGTGTTCTCCCTGGTCAGTCTGTCATCATGTTTAGTGTTCTCCATGGTTAGTCTGTCATTATGTTTAGTGTTCTCCATGGTCAGTCTGTCATCAAGTTTAGTGTTCTCCATGGTTAGTCTGTCATCATGTTTAGTGTTCTCCCTGGTTAATCTGTCATTATGTTTAGTGTTCTCCATGGTTAATCTGTCCTTATGTTTAGTGTTCTCCCTGGTTAGTCTGTCCTTATGTTTAGTGTTCTCCATGGTTAGTCTGTCATCATGTTTAGTGTTCTCCATGGTTAGTCTGTCATCATGTTTAGTGTTCTCCATGGTTAGTCTGTCATCATGTTTAGTGTTCTCCATGGTTAGTCTGTCATCATGTTTAGTGTCCTCCATGGTTAGTCTGTCCTTATGTTTAGTCTTCTCCCTGGTTAGTCTGTCATCATGTTTAGTGTTCTCCCTGGTTAGTCTGTCATCATGTTTAGTGTTCTCCATGGTTAGTCTGTCCTTATGTTTAGTGTTCTCCATGGTTAGTCTGTCAGCATGTTTAGTGTTCTCCATGGTTAGTCTGTCCTTATGTTTAGTGTTCTCCATGGTTAGTCTGTCATCATGTTTAGTGTCCTCCATGGTTAGTCTGTCCTTATGTTTAGTGTTCTCCCTGGTTAGTCTGTCATCATGTTTAGTGTTCTCCCTGGTTAGTCTGTCATCATGTTTAGTGTTCTCCATGGTTAGTCTGTCCTTATGTTTAGTGTTCTCCATGGTTAGTCTGTCATCATTTTTTGTGTTCTCCATGGTTAGTCTGTCCTTATGTTTAGTGTTCTCCATGGTTGGTCTGTCATCATGTTTACTGTTCTCCATGGTTAGTCTGTCATCATGTTTAGTGTTCTCCCTGGTTAGTCTGTAATCATGTTTAGTGTCCTCCATGGTTAGCCTGTCCTTATGTTTAGTGTTCTCCCTGGTCAGTCTGTCATCATGTTTAGTGTTCTCCATGGTTAGTCTGTCATCATGTTTACTGTTCTCTCCCTGGTTAGTCTGTCATCATGTTTAGTGTTCTCCATGGTTAGTCTGTCATCATGTTTAGTGTCCTCCATGGTTAGTCTGTCCTTATGTTTAGTGTTCTCCCTGGTCAGTCTGTCATCATGTTTAGTGTTCTCCATGGTTAGTTAGGCTGTCATCATGTTTAGTGTTCTCCATGGTTAATCTGTCCTTATGTTTAGTGTTCTCCCTGGTTAGTCTGTCATCATGCTTAGTCTTCTCCCTGGTTAGTCTGTCCTTATGTTTAGTGTTCTCCCTGGTTAGTCTGTCATCATGTTTAGTGTTCTCCCTGGTTAGTCTGTCATCATGTTTAGTGTTCTCCCTGGTCAGTCTGTTCTCATGTTTAGTGTCCTCCATGGTTAGTCTGTCCTTATGTTTAGTGTTCTCCATGGTTAGTCTGTCATCATGTTTAGTGTTCTCCATGGTTAGTCTGTCATCATGTTTAGTGTTCTCCCTGGTTAGTCTGTCATCATGTTTAGTGTTCTCCATGGTTAATCTGTCCTTATGTTTAGTGTTCTCCATGGTTAGTCTGTCATCATGTTTAGTGATCCCCATGGTTAGTCTGTCCTTATGTTTAGTGTTCTCCATGGTTAGGCTGTCATCATGTTTAGTGTTCCCCATGGTTAGTCTGTCCTTATTTTTAGTGTTCTCCATGGTTAGGCTGTCATCATGTTTAGTGTCCTCCATGGTTAGTCTGTCATCATGTTTAGTGTTCCCCATGGTCAGTCTGTCATCATGTTTAGTGTCCTCCATGGTTAGTCTGTCATCATGTTTAGTGTTCTCCCTGGTTAGTCTGTCATCATGTTTAGTGTTCTCCATGGTTAGTCTGTCCTTATGTTTAGTGTTCTCCATGGTTAGTCTGTCATCATGTTTAGTGTTCTCCATGGTTAGTCTGTCATCATGTTTAGTGTTCTCCATGGTTAGTCTGTCATCATGTTTAGTGTTCTCCATGGTTAGTCTGTCATCATGTTTAGTGTTCTCCCTGGTTAGTCTGTCCTTATGTTTAGTGTTCTCCCTGGTTAGTCTGTCATCATGTTTAGTGTTCTCCCTGGTTAGTCTGTCATCATGTTTAGTGTTCTCCCTGGTCAGTCTGTTCTCATGTTTAGTGTCCTCCATGGTTAGTCTGTCCTTATGTTTAGTGTTCTCCATGGTTAGTCTGTCATCATGTTTAGTGTCCTCCATGGTTAGTGTGTCATCATGTTTAGTGTTCTCCATGGTTAGTCTGTCATCATGTTTAGTGTTCTCCATGGTTAGTCTGTCATCATGTTTAGTGTTCTCCATGGTTAGTCTGTCATCATGTTTAGTGTTCTCCATGGTTAGTCTGTCATCATGTTTAGTGTTCTCCCTGGTTAGTCTGTCATCATGTTTAGTGTTCTCCATGGTTAGTCTGTCATTATCTTTAGTGTTCTCCATGGTCAGTCTGTCATCATGTTTAGTGTTCTCCATGGTTAGTCTGTCCTTATGTTTAGTGTTCTCCATGGTTAGTCTGTCATCATGTTTAGTGTTCTCCATGGTTAGTCTGTCATCATGTTTAGGGTTCTCCATGGTTAGTCTGTCATCATGTTTAGTGTTCTCCATGGTTAGTCTGTCATCATGTTTAGTGTTCTCCCTGGTTAGTCTGTCCTTATGTTTAGTGTTCTCCCTGGTTAGTCTGTCATCATGTTTAGTGTTCTCCCTGGTTAGTCTGTCATCATGTTTAGTGTTCTCCCTGGTCAGTCTGTTCTCATGTTTAGTGTCCTCCATGGTTAGTCTGTCCTTATGTTTAGTGTTCTCCATGGTTAGTCTGTCATCATGTTTAGTGTCCTCCATGGTTAGTGTGTCATCATGTTTAGTGTTCTCCATGGTTAGTCTGTCATCATGTTTAGTGTTCTCCCTGGTTAGTCTGTCATCATGTTTAGTGTTCTCCATGGTTAGTCTGTCATTATGTTTAGTGTTCTCCATGGTCAGTCTGTCATCATGTTTAGTGTTCTCCATGGTTAGTCTGTCATCATGTTTAGTGTTCTCCATGGTTAGTCTGTCATTATGTTTAGTGTTCTCCCTGGTTAGTCTGTCATCATGTTTAGTGTTCTCCATGGTTAGTCTGTCATCATGTTTAGTGTTCTCCATGGTTAGTCTGTCATCATGTTTAGTGTTCTCCATGGTTAGTCTGGCCTTATTTTTAGTGTTCTCCCTGGTTAGTCTGTCATCATGTTTAGTGTTCTCCATGGTCAGTCTGTCATCATGTTTAGTGTTCTCCATGGTTAGTCTGTCATCATGTTTAGTGTTCTCCCTGGTCAGTCTGTCATCATGTTTAGTGTTCTCCATGGTTAGTCTGTCATTATGTTTAGTGTTCTCCATGGTCAGTCTGTCATCAAGTTTAGTGTTCTCCATGGTTAGTCTGTCATCATGTTTAGTGTTCTCCCTGGTTAATCTGTCATTATGTTTAGTGTTCTCCATGGTTAATCTGTCCTTATGTTTAGTGTTCTCCCTGGTTAGTCTGTCCTTATGTTTAGTGTTCTCCATGGTTAGTCTGTCATCATGTTTAGTGTTCTCCATGGTTAGTCTGTCATCATGTTTAGTGTTCTCCATGGTTAGTCTGTCATCATGTTTAGTGTTCTCCATGGTTAGTCTGTCATCATGTTTAGTGTCCTCCATGGTTAGTCTGTCCTTATGTTTAGTCTTCTCCCTGGTTAGTCTGTCATCATGTTTAGTGTTCTCCCTGGTTAGTCTGTCATCATGTTTAGTGTTCTCCATGGTTAGTCTGTCCTTATGTTTAGTGTTCTCCATGGTTAGTCTGTCAGCATGTTTAGTGTTCTCCATGGTTAGTCTGTCCTTATGTTTAGTGTTCTCCATGGTTAGTCTGTCATCATGTTTAGTGTCCTCCATGGTTAGTCTGTCCTTATGTTTAGTGTTCTCCCTGGTTAGTCTGTCATCATGTTTAGTGTTCTCCCTGGTTAGTCTGTCATCATGTTTAGTGTTCTCCATGGTTAGTCTGTCCTTATGTTTAGTGTTCTCCATGGTTAGTCTGTCATCATTTTTAGTGTTCTCCATGGTTAGTCTGTCCTTATGTTTAGTGTTCTCCATGGTTGGTCTGTCATCATGTTTACTGTTCTCCATGGTTAGTCTGTCATCATGTTTAGTGTTCTCCCTGGTTAGTCTGTAATCATGTTTAGTGTCCTCCATGGTTAGCCTGTCCTTATGTTTAGTGTTCTCCCTGGTCAGTCTGTCATCATGTTTAGTGTTCTCCATGGTTAGTCTGTCATCATGTTTACTGTTCTCTCCCTGGTTAGTCTGTCATCATGTTTAGTGTTCTCCATGGTTAGTCTGTCATCATGTTTAGTGTCCTCCATGGTTAGTCTGTCCTTATGTTTAGTGTTCTCCCTGGTCAGTCTGTCATCATGTTTAGTGTTCTCCCTGGTTAGTCTGTCATCATGTTTAGTGTTCTCCCTGGTTAGTCTGTCATCATGTTTAGTGTTCTCCCTGGTCAGTCTGTTCTCATGTTTAGTGTCCTCCATGGTTAGTCTGTCCTTATGTTTAGTGTTCTCCATGGTTAGTCTGTCATCATGTTTAGTGTTCTCCATGGTTAGTCTGTCATCATGTTTAGTGTTCTCCCTGGTTAGTCTGTCATCATGTTTAGTGTTCTCCATGGTTAATCTGTCCTTATGTTTAGTGTTCTCCATGGTTAGTCTGTCATCATGTTTAGTGATCCCCATGGTTAGTCTGTCCTTATGTTTAGTGTTCTCCATGGTTAGGCTGTCATCATGTTTAGTGTTCCCCATGGTTAGTCTGTCCTTATTTTTAGTGTTCTCCATGGTTAGGCTGTCATCATGTTTAGTGTCCTCCATGGTTAGTCTGTCATCATGTTTAGTGTTCCCCATGGTCAGTCTGTCATCATGTTTAGTGTCCTCCATGGTTAGTCTGTCATCATGTTTAGTGTTCTCCCTGGTTAGTCTGTCATCATGTTTAGTGTTCTCCATGGTTAGTCTGTCCTTATGTTTAGTGTTCTCCATGGTTAGTCTGTCATCATGTTTAGTGTTCTCCATGGTTAGTCTGTCATCATGTTTAGTGTTCTCCATGGTTAGTCTGTCATCATGTTTAGTGTTCTCCATGGTTAGTCTGTCATCATGTTTAGTGTTCTCCCTGGTTAGTCTGTCCTTATGTTTAGTGTTCTCCCTGGTTAGTCTGTCATCATGTTTAGTGTTCTCCCTGGTTAGTCTGTCATCATGTTTAGTGTTCTCCCTGGTCAGTCTGTTCTCATGTTTAGTGTCCTCCATGGTTAGTCTGTCCTTATGTTTAGTGTTCTCCATGGTTAGTCTGTCATCATGTTTAGTGTCCTCCATGGTTAGTGTGTCATCATGTTTAGTGTTCTCCATGGTTAGTCTGTCATCATGTTTAGTGTTCTCCATGGTTAGTCTGTCATCATGTTTAGTGTTCTCCATGGTTAGTCTGTCATCATGTTTAGTGTTCTCCATGGTTAGTCTGTCATCATGTTTAGTGTTCTCCCTGGTTAGTCTGTCATCATGTTTAGTGTTCTCCATGGTTAGTCTGTCATTATCTTTAGTGTTCTCCATGGTCAGTCTGTCATCATGTTTAGTGTTCTCCATGGTTAGTCTGTCATCATGTTTAGTGTTCTCCATGGTTAGTCTGTCATCATGTTTAGTGTTCTCCCTGGTTAGTCTGTCATCATGTTTAGTGTTCTCCATGGTTAGTCTGTCATCATGTTTAGTGTTCTCCATGGTTAGTCTGTCATCATGTTTAGTGTTCTCCATGGTTAGTCTGGCCTTATGTTTAGTGTTCTCCCTGGTTAGTCTGTCATCATGTTTAGTGTTCTCCATGGTCAGTCTGTCATCATGTTTAGTGTTCTCCATGGTTAGTCTGTCATCATGTTTAGTGTTCTCCCTGGTCAGTCTGTCATCATGTTTAGTGTTCTCCATGGTTAGTCTGTCATTATGTTTAGTGTTCTCCATGGTCAGTCTGTCATCAAGTTTAGTGTTCTCCATGGTTAGTCTGTCATCATGTTTAGTGTTCTCCCTGGTTAATCTGTCATTATGTTTAGTGTTCTCCATGGTTAATCTGTCCTTATGTTTAGTGTTCTCCCTGGTTAGTCTGTCCTTATGTTTAGTGTTCTCCATGGTTAGTCTGTCATCATGTTTAGTGTTCTCCATGGTTAGTCTGTCATCATGTTTAGTGTTCTCCATGGTTAGTCTGTCATCATGTTTAGTGTTCTCCATGGTTAGTCTGTCATCATGTTTAGTGTCCTCCATGGTTAGTCTGTCCTTATGTTTAGTCTTCTCCCTGGTTAGTCTGTCATCATGTTTAGTGTTCTCCCTGGTTAGTCTGTCATCATGTTTAGTGTTCTCCATGGTTAGTCTGTCCTTATGTTTAGTGTTCTCCATGGTTAGTCTGTCAGCATGTTTAGTGTTCTCCATGGTTAGTCTGTCCTTATGTTTAGTGTTCTCCATGGTTAGTCTGTCATCATGTTTAGTGTCCTCCATGGTTAGTCTGTCCTTATGTTTAGTGTTCTCCCTGGTCAGTCTGTCATCATGTTTAGTGTTCTCCATGGTTAGTCTGTCATCATGTTTACTGTTCTCTCCCTGGTTAGTCTGTCATCATGTTTAGTGTTCTCCATGGTTAGTCTGTCATCATGTTTAGTGTCCTCCATGGTTAGTCTGTCCTTATGTTTAGTGTTCTCCCTGGTCAGTCTGTCATCATGTTTAGTGTTCTCCATGGTTAGTCTGTCATCATGTTTAGTGTTCTCCATGGTTAGTCTGTCATCATGTTTAGTGTCCTCCATGGTTAGTCTGTCCTTATGTTTAGTGTTCTCCATGGTCAGTCTGTCATCATGTTTAGTGTTCTCCATGGTTAGTCTGTCATCATGTTTAGTGTTCTCCATGGTTAGGCTGTCATCATGTTTAGTGTTGTCCATGGTTAGTCTGTCCTTATGTTTAGTGTTCTCCATGGTTAGTCTGTCATCATGTTTAGTGTTCTCCATGGTTAGTCTGTCATCATGTTTAGTGTTCTCCATGGTTAATCTGTCCTTATGTTTAGTGTTCTCCCTGGTTAGTCTGTCATCATGTTTAGTGTTCTCCCTGGTTAGTCTGTCATCATGTTTAGTGTTCTCCATGGTTAGTCTGTCATCATGTTTAGTGTTCTCCATGGTTAATCTGTCCTTATGTTTAATGTACTTTTATATACTTATTTGAATGTGATTGTATTGCTCTTTATCCTGTTGACTTTCTTATGTATGTAAAGTGACTTTGGGTGTTGTGAAAAGCTCTTAAAACAAAGTGTATTATTGTTATTATTATTATAATACACTCTTTGTTCAGTTCTCCTACCATCGTTTTCCAGGACTCTGCTCTTCTCCTCAGTTCATAAGGTTATTTTCTAGGGTGTTTTCCCATGTTTCCCCATCTACAGCTGCCAGATTTATAATTTCCATCGAGACACAAACGTTCAAACATTAAACTTCATACCAGAACAGGCCTAAAACAAACAACCATGACATTTTCTTCTCTCCTTTCTCGTAAGAAACCGGATTAATAGGGACTTCCTGCATGGTGGCAGTAAAGTTAGGGGACTCTCTCTCTCAGCCGGCCAGCTGACTGGCTCTCCACTGTGAGTCCATGGATAATCCACAGACCACTCCACAGTACGTTGATGTGTTGGGTTGAATACAAACCCTATTCCCTACATAGTGCACAACTTTTGACCAGAGCCCAGTAGTGCACAATGTAGGGAATATTGTGCCATTTGGGACGCAGACTTGGATTATCATTGACATTTCCATCTCTTGGCTGAGTTCACCTAATCCAGGCTACTTTCCAACGGTCCAAACAGGGTCCAGAATCCGACGAACCACAGAAAAGGTCACACATTCCGTCATGTTCCCTGAGGAGGGAAAAGGAGTCCACGCTTTCACAGGAACACGTATAGTTTACACCTAAAATCTGACAACTGTCACGCTGGTATAAAGGATTTTGTGGATAGGCGCAGGACTACACAATAGGGGTTTTTAATACAACCAAAACAAACACGTATACAAAAACACTGGGCTGTACCCAAACAAAAGAGTGAGGGTAAACCTCGTTGGATGACACAAAACGATACCCGTAATACACAATATATAAAGCACGCAGCATAACAGCTGCACCAACGCATAGGTACTCACACCACCAACGGACATGGGAACAATAATGGACAGCCCAATGGAAACCAAAGGTCACACTTATACAAGTACTAATCAGTGGGAATAGGGGGACAGGTGTGCGTAATGAAAGTTCCGGAGGGATCCGTGACAGTACCCCCGACGCACTGCACTAGCAGCGCAATGACACCGGTCCTCGCAGTGTGGGTCGATCAGGACAGAGACGGACCAGTAGCAGTGGCGTCGGATGGACCGCTGCCAAAGTTGCGCCGGTGCCGGACGGACCAGTTGCAGCGTCGTCAGACGGGCCATTCCCGCTGTCTCCCTTAATGTTCCATGATTCTGTCACGTTGGCATGAAGGATCGGGAATGCGCAGGAATGCGCAATAGGGTTTCTTATTAAATCCAAATTACGGCGTGCCGTGTAAAGGCACGGGGACGAAGACCAAACAAACACGTAACAAAAACACAGGGTTGAAACCCAAAACAAAAGAGTGAGGAGTACCTCGAATAAATAGCACATGTGCACAATGATTAACACACGAGACGAGACCCGTAATCATCTGTGCAATCCACAATTGCACGAAAGCCAAAACACACAGCACAGGTACTCACACACACCAACGGACATTGCAACAATAATCGACCGCCCAATGGAAAACAAAGGGCACAGTTACGCAAGTACTAATCAGTGGGAATAGGGGACAGGTGTGCGTAATAAAAGTTCCAAAGGGATCCGTGACAACAATTATGGCATTTTGATTTGATTTGGATCTCTTTTAGTCCCCATTTGGACTAATCTTCCAAGAGTCCTTAAACATTAAAATACAATTTATAATACGAACACATTTTCACATATAACACTATTACAAACATACATAATATACTAACATAATGACCCAATACTCAATCTAAAAAATATTGATTCTTCATCTACAACATTTCTATGTATTATATTTAAATCGTTTTAAAATAATGTGTACATTTATATATTGAAAGGTTTCTGGTTACCTCAGTTAATTTATTCAATTTCTTTATTGCTCTAAATCGAAATGATCTTTTGCCTATTTCTCTTTTCTGTCTGGATAACGCATAGATGGTGGACAATCTATTCCTAGTATTTACGGAATGTCTGTCTCTTACCAACTGAATACCGTTGTGAATAGAACTTGGCCGTTTTAAATGATGTATATTATGAAATAAAATAAGCATGTTTTTTTTCAATTATCTTGTCGATTGATGACCAACCAAGAACATCGCTCATGACTGCAACAGAAGAACCATATCTCCACCTTAAAACAATCCTTGTTCCTTTGTTCTGTGCAATCTGCAGCCTCCTAACTTCACTTGATGATGCATTTCCCCAGACCACAGAACAGTAGTTCACCTGACTCTCAATTAATGCTTGTGTTATTTGCTGAATAATTTTTCCTGGTAAATATTTAGCTATCCTTCTGATTATGCATGCTGTTTTAATTTGTAATTTTTTTACATAGATTAGTTATTTGAGATGACCATGATAAGCAGTTGTCTAGCTGCACTCCCAATTGTTTGGTTTCTGCCACTTCTTCAATTTGTACTCCTCCCATACTTAATTATATCCCATGCTGTTTTGGCCTTTTCCTAGTGGAACAGACCAACATAACTTTGGTTTTCTTGGTGTTTAAAACAAGTTTGTTTTGGCAAACCCACTCCCTGATATTCTCCAAATCTCCTTGTAAAGCTTGCTGTACCTGTTGAACCGATTGTCTTGCTGCATAAATTGTAGTATCATCTGTAAATATAGTAGCTTGAGTTTCAGCTAAGGCATAGGGAAGGTCGTTGGTATATATTAAATAAAGAAGTGGCCCAAGGCAGCTGCCCTGTGGTATTCCACAGTTTAACACATGAGGGGAAGAAAATTAACCATTGATATAGGTGGACTGTTTCCTGTCAGTTAGATATGACTGTACCCAATTCAATGTTACCTCCTTAAAAAAATAATGCATTAATTTTGTCAAAATTATTTCATGATCCACTAAATCAAATGCTGCACTGAAATCTAAAAATAGTACACCCACAAACTTGCCATTATCCATAGCATTGAGCCACTGGTCAGTCATGTCAACCAATGCAGTGGTAGTGGAATGGTTTTTGCAATAAGCATGCTGATTGGCTGTAATCAGATCATTCTTTTCCATGTACTCCCATATTTGTCTACTCACAATACCCTCCAATATCTTACTGAGTGTAGGGAGTAGACTAATTGGTCGACTATTGGCAGGAGTAATGGGTTCTTTGCAGTCTTTCGGAATAGGACACAGTTTTGCATGCTTCCACACATTTGCAAACATCCCCTTTTCCAGTGACCAATTAAATATGTATCTCAGTGGAACTGCAATCTGGGGAGCAACACAGCTAAGCAACAAATTGTCCATAAGACCATGACCTGTAGATTTACCATCAGGTAATGACTTCAATAGGTTTAACACCTCCTCCACTGACACCGTTTGCAGACTAAAAGAGCAGGTCTTGTTGCTCATAATATGATCATCAATCCATTGGACAATAGCTTGTTTGGAAGAATGTATGTTTACATTGTTGCTCAGTAAATTAATTTTATTTGTAAAAAAATCTGCAAAATTATTGGCAATATCAACTGGTTTTGTTATTATTCTCCCGTCAACCTCCACATTAGATGGGCATGATGAGATAGATGTACCAAGTAAGCCCTTAACTGTGTTCCATATCTTTTTAGAATCATTTTTACAATCAATAAAAGCATTGTTGTAAAATAACTTTTTTTTCTTTCGATTACATAATGTCCTATAATTCTGTTTATCCATTTCTAATTTTGACTTGGCTGCTAAGACTTTTGCCATATTTCTTTGAGAAAAAGCCTCACCCAGTTCATCATCAATCCACGGAGATGGACGAGCACCAACTGTACTCTTTCTTATAGGGGCATGGTGGTCCATTACCTCAGTGAGCAAATCAATAAAACATTCTGTAGCGTGATTTAAATCATCCTCTAGATAAATCAGCTGGCATGAATTTCAGCAACTCATTATGCCAAACTCTATCTGGGAAAATCCTTCTCACTAGTGCTGCACGACGGAGATATTGGGTGCCCTAAGAAAGAGGAACTTTTCATAAGGACAACCAAAGTGATTGGAAACATATAGGCCTACACACAAGCTTGTCATACAACCACATAGGCAGTCAATCACGATATCAAATTCCCATTTCAATTGTATTTAAATAAACAAACCTTCAGTGATTTAATCGTTGATTGTTGTGAATATGGGATGATGATGGCACAGATAGAACAATGAGACAGATGTATAAATGTGAAGCATCCGGTTGGCGTTTCCACTCACTACCAAATATGGTAGTGAGAGGAAGCCCACTGGCGGGCAGTGGGATAATGGATTTTGGACAACATTTTGCACATTTTCTCATCAATTAAACATTTGATCTCAATACCGTGTTCTGTTCCCCAAACTAGAATCTGTTATGAACAGAGTGGACTAAGTTCAGTAGACTTTACCCTTTGCAAAAGTTTTAAAAAATTGCACTGTTTAGAAGGAGTGCAAAAGTAAATTGTGTCATTGCACATGCACATTTCACAGAGTAGGCGATTCCTAATGGAAATATTCAGATGTACACTAGAACGCGACAATAGGATATCGCTAGCGCGTGCTTGGCTCTGTCCACCACCTTGCTTGTTCTGCCCAATATGACTCATTTGTTCCCATTGGAAATGCTAAGCTGTGGTCTATCTCGGTTAAGTTCTAAAAATCTTTGGTGATGCTTAATGGTGCTGTTGAACGCTGAGAATAAAATGACCTATTAACTGGCGGACGAGGCCAAGATAAAGACGCTGCTGGAACGTTTCAAAACGTCCAATTGCTGTACTTACTGAGGCCTGTTTTCTGGATCCGGAGTTCCAAAACTTCCAATTAAATGTTCAAAGGAAAATAAAACCGTTACTTCTTCATCTGTTTCTATAGGAACGCTTGCTTACATTGTAAAGATGTGGTCGCCGACAGATCCATAGAGCAATATTCTCCGCAGCACTGCAGTAGTGTACTGTATAAGCTTGACAGGCAAACTCTTTATGGTAAAACTGTTAGTGAAATGGTTTTTAATCAGTGTTGCTGTATGGATGTAAATTGTAACAGATAATTCTGCTATTTTCCAACTTTAAACACACTAAAAACCGCACGTCTTCACATTGCATGAATAAAGCCTTGTCATTTTCAATGATCATTGTTTACTAATGTTTTACCGTAAAAGTAAACAGGTCGGTTTGACTAATTCAGTTAAGACTTAAAAATTAAGGTCATACTGTATAAAGTTAAACATTTTGAATGGACAGAATAGAATGGGGTCATACAATTATGGTATTTTGTAAGAGGGTAGAAAAATAGTCAGCCATCTTTGACACTCTGTGATGGAAAGATTATATCACTATTAAAAATACTAGTGTCAGGAAAGGATGGTGTTCTTCTAGTGTATTACACAATATTCAGTTATCTACTGTAAAAGCTGGTTTTGGGAAACCATATTGGACACATATTTTATTAACCACAAACTAAAAGATTAAGGGCCGGTTTTCCCCAGCCTTTCCCGGACTTAATCCTAGTCCTGGACAAAAAACATACTCAATGGAGTACTCTGATACTTTAAGAGGACATCATGTTATATTTGTGTTCTTAGGGTCCCAAAACAACTCATTTTCCTTGATAATTTCTTGAATTTTCATCATTCAGCCCATGTAGACCAGAGAGATGTGGATCTGAACCAACCCCTTCCCATTGAACCATGACTTCACACAATTCTGCAATCCTGCCCCACTAAATCATCATTGTTCCTACTCGTGGAAATCACCTACATACTACATCTATTTCTTAATTGAACATATTCAAATAATGAAAGTAAAAATAATAATAATCCAAGAGTATCTTAAATAATTTGGTTCACATATGTGTATGGCGATATTATCCCTCCGCCTTCCAAAATGTACTCCTATGTCCTCAACCATAGCATGATGAAAGGATCCATCATACCCCAAACCCCAAAAATGCGGTCAAGTGTAAGAAACCCCCATCTCCTGTCTGTGCGTGTAGTCTGCCTGGCCTGGCCTGACCGATGGTCTGATGGTACCACGCACCGATGACGCTTCCTAAAGACAAAACATAATGTTGAGTGAAGACAAAATGAGTGCCTGCCAATGGATGTCTGGCTAAAATATGTGGCTCTGTCTGCTATACTACAGTGTATAGTAAAAGTTTTATTATGCCTACAAAACAGTCAATACAATATGAAATCCATGAGCATACAAATGGCATAGGACTATCTAAATACATATTTATGAATTGATAAAAGGACAGAACATGTCAATATTAATAATACATATGCTGTATGTGTATGTAGGCTGTAGAATAGAAAGTTCCTTCAGTAATGAGATAACTAAAATGTTATCTCACCAAAACAGATACTTCTTCTACACCATACCGGACCTATTTTGCCATGCCTGATTTCCCAAGGTGTTACTACATAAGCTATTCAATAGAAGTTTCAGAGGTAAAAAAAAAAGAAGAATTCATCACTTTGTTTAGGAATTGTGTCAACTCTATTCAACTCTATACATTTGTGCTAAAGATATTGGTTCCACTTTAAATGAAAGATAACTAATAAAGGTTTTACAGAGCATACTCACTACATCTAAAAAAAGATGTGATAAGGCGACGGGTACTAAGGTCGGCAGTTGGCAGTGGTGTGTCAGTATACGCTCAGTGTAAATGCTCTGCTCTCTGTGTGTGTGTGAGGGAACTAGCGAGCAATCCCAATTCCTTTATAGAGGTTTCTAATCCTGGCGGGGCCTGCTGACGTCACGCCGCCTCTCGTCTGCCGATGTGTCGTACCCACGCTCTCATTTCCTCCACGACTCACAAACCCCAATCTCTGCTGCCCGCACTGTTTGTTTTGTTCCTGACGTCCAAGCAGCTGATTAAAACAGCCTGCCTTGTCTAGAGGCCCAGACAGCACGACCAGCCCCTCTCTAGCTGCTGAGGAGGGGGTTACGTTTTGGGAGAGAGTACAGCAGCAGCGAGGCAGTATGCCAAGCTCACACCCCTTCCCCTCCTCCCCCGTCCTCCCTCTACCGCCCTCTCCCTCTCCTTCCCCTGTTTAAGCTATTTCTCTGACTGGGCAGCCCTCCTGTGCTATGTTATAGCACGATGTGACCAGGAAGTGTGGCTCCCATCCATTTCCCCTCCGACTGAAGGGAAACATTGTAACGGAGTGGGACGGCTCTGGGCTCTATTACGTAGCGGGATAAAAATAACTGGCATATTTAAGGCAGCAGTGGAATCCCAGTGCAGGCAGAGGGTGGACAGCCTGCAGCCCAGCAGGAGCTTTCTCTCTGCTCACCTCTCTCTCCCTCTCTCCGCTCTGCTTCCCTCTCTCCCTCTTTCTCTCTCTCTCTGCTCACCTACATCCCTCTCCCTCCCTCTCTCTCTGCTCACCTCCTTCCCTCTCCCTCTCTCTCTCTCTCTCTCTCTCTCTCTCTCTCTCTCTCTCTCTCTCGCTCTCTCTCTCTCTCTCTCTGTGCTCCGCTTTCACCCCATCTTCCTCCTTAACCTAAGCGCAGAAGCCCACCAGATCGGATGGTGTGATGCAAGCAGCAGGCCGGTCAGGGCCGGGGACCGGGGCCCTGCCTGTGGAAGCTTGGCTTCGGCCCTGTCAACACACAGCCCCCTCACAGTGAGCCATACAGCCCAATGCAATGCAATGCACACCACCACGCTGACTGACACGGCATGCTTTCAAGCCTGCCCACTGTTGTTTTTTTTATTTTAATGAACAGAAGCCGTAGCCAACAAGTACAGAATCTATTTTATTTTATGAACAGAAGCTGTCAAACAAGTGCTGAATTGTTTTTATTTCATAAACAGAAGCTATAGCAACAAATACAAATTGTTTTGTGGATTAAATAGGCACACTCAAATTAGTCTGCTAACTTCTGTGAGTAGAGCACCTCTTGTTATACACAGCTCATTCCTGAGCATCAGTTCCAGCTAAATTTTACCTAAACGTTAAGCTTATCTTGGCCTACAATATCTTTAGTCCATCCTAAATGTTGATACAAAATGTCCTTGCAGGAAGTTTTGAACAGATATATAACATAGCAAGTTAACTGACAAGTAATCTCATCCCCAGGCTAATTGCTAGCCCACTGGTGGACCAGACTAACTGACAAGAAAGCATGATATGTTTTGATTAATCCTTTTTAATCCCTTAACTACCCCGACAAAAACTTTTACTGGAGATGACCTGTCTTTGACCTTCTCTTTTCACCTGACTTCACTGTCTAGGTTGAATTAATAGAGAACAGGAATTCTAAAATGTTTTGCTATCTTGTGTGTTCTTTATTAATGAATTTTCACTTTTAGTGATGTATTTGACTGCCATGTGGGAAAATAAAGTAAATAAAGAAAAGTAAAGAATGACTTAGTTTGTGGGATGAGTTTTAAGTGTCCCTCACTGGATTAACCAGTTTACTCTTGTAATTACACACAACAACATGGAATGTCACGGGCTGGTCTCATAGACTAGATGCAACATAGTAAATTCAAATCCAGGACACTGAAATGAATACAATATGTTACGTTTGGTATGGTATAACGCGAACGTCTAGCAAATTAGCTTATTTAGCTAATCATGTGAAATCCATAGATTAGGGCCAAATGAATTTATTTCAATTGACTAATTGTCTTTCTACGAACTGTGACTCAGCAAAATCTTTGAAATTGTTGCATGTTGCTTAACATACGAATTACAATTCATAACATATCATACGAAATGTATGATGGACATCCACTAATTAATACATACCATATCAAATGTAACACATCATACTAATTTGAGTGTCCCGGATTTTCATTTAGTACAGTATGTTACGTCTACCCCTGAGTCCAGGTTGAATGTCATCACAATATAATCTACAGACAGTTAAAAATACAGTTAAAACAAACAAACAAACAAAGGCACTGAGCATCAGATGACAAAACAGACCGACAGAGGGACATGGCAAATATAGTATCGTTAGTGCTGTGTTTGTTTGTTAGCAGCATGAATTAACAAAGCTAGACCAAGCTATTAAGAGTTAAGGAAAAAAATGTATGCTATTTTTTAATTACTGTAAAGCATCTGGAAGAGAGCAGCAATAACCTCAATATCTGGAGTATTTTCCGTTAGTCATCGTATTGACTTGAATGCTTTCCTGGGGAACTGAGCTAGGGATGGAATGCTGCTGGAAACCATGTCAGTCAAGACAAGTAATCTAACTGGAGACAACAGCCAAGTGCTCAGAGAGTTGTGCAAGAAGGTCTGTAGTTTTATTTACACATCTTTATATACTTATCTTTGTTGAAAAACATGTCAATACATTTGACATTAGG
The DNA here is from genome assembly GCF_901001165.1 of Salmo trutta. Classification (NCBI taxonomy): domain Eukaryota; kingdom Metazoa; phylum Chordata; class Actinopteri; order Salmoniformes; family Salmonidae; genus Salmo; species Salmo trutta. Next base: position 3,603,186 of record NC_042979.1, on the reverse strand, counting down.
TACAAGTGTGATGAGTATCACATTTTTTTATGTTATAGTGACCAATCCTGTTGGAAACGTTCCTCTGAGAAGTCATCGAGGAACCTTGAATAATCGTTGAAGGTTTCTGTTTGTCAACAACTTAACATTCCAATCCCAGTAACGCAACAGGGGTATGGACGACTAGTCATAAAGACTGACCATTTCTATTGGAGACCTTATCAACCAATAGTGTAGGAGCCTAGCATGTAGGGGCCTCTTACAGTTGTAGCAATAGTTGTGAAAACACAGTGGTTAGTCTCATCATTGGAAAAGTCTCTACGAGAGCCAAGAACAATCGTTACAGGAGGTACTTTCCAGAGACTTTGGAGCTGCTGCAAGTAAGAGACTGAGAGCATACTTCATCAAATCCATTCATTGATTGGACCAATCCTAATGGCAATTTAACATGAGGACATTTTTTCACTAGCATCCCACACCAATGTGTTATTCGAGTCAATTATGGAAAACATGACACCTTGGCAGTATTGAGTTAGGGCTTACATGATTAGCGTTGATGTACAGTATCATTACCTCCATTTTTGATGTCACTGATGATGTCCTTACATGAGGTTGGTATGGTTGGTATGATGCTTGGATAATGAGAACTACAGTTGAAGTCAGAGGTTTACATACACCTTATCCAAAAACTTTTTTTTAAATTATGACATTTAATCCTAGCAAAAATTCTCTGTCTTAGGTCAGTTAAGATCACCACTTTATTTTAAGAATGTGAAATGTCAGAATAATAGTAGAGAGAATGATTTACTTCAGCTTTTATTTCTTTCATCACATTACCAGTGGTCAGAAGTTTACATACACTCAATTAATATTTGGTAGCATTGCCTTTAAATTGTTTAACTTGTGTCAAACGTTTCGGGTAGCATTCCACAAGCTTCCCACAATAAGTTGGGTGAATTTTGGCCCATTCCTCCTGACAGAGCTGGTGGAACTGAGTCAGTTTTGTAGGCCTCCTTGCTCGCACATGCTTTTTCAGCTCTGCCCACAAATGTTCTATAGGCTTTGTGATGGCCACTCCAATACCTTGACTTTGTTGTCCTTAAGCCATTTTGCCACAACTTTGGAAGTATGCTTGGGGCCATTGTCAATTTGGAAGACCCATTTGCGACCAAGCTTTAACTTCCTGTCTGATGTCTTGAAATGTTGCTTCAATATATCCACATAATTTTCCTTCCTCATGAAGCCATCTATTTTGTGTAGTGCACCAGTCCCTCCTGCAGCAAAGCACCCCCACAACATGACGCTGCCACCCCGTGCTTGGTGTTCTTTGGCTTGCTAGCTTCCCCCTTTTTCCTCCAAGCATAACGATGGTCATTATGGCCAAATAGTTATATTTTTGTTTCATCAGACCAGAGGACATTTCTCCAAAAAGTACGATCTTTGTCCCCATGTGCAGTTGCAAACCATAGTCTGGCTTTTTTATGGCGGTTTTGGAGCAGTGGCTTCTTCCTTGCTGAGCCGCCTTTCAGGTTATGTCGATATAGGAATTTTACTGTGGATATAGATACTTTTGTACCTGTTTCCTCCAGCATCTTTACAAGGTCCTTTGCTGTTGTTCTGGGATTGATTTGCACTTTTCGCACCAAACCACGTTCATCTCTAGGAGACAGAACGCGTCTCCTTCCTGAGGGGTATGACGGCTGTGTGGTCCCATGGTGTTTATACTTGCGTACTATTGTTTGTACAGATGAACGTGGTACCTTCAGGCATTTGGAAATTGCTCCCAAAGAAGAACTCGACTTGTGGAAGTCTATAAATATTTTTCTGAGGTCTTGGCTGATTTCTTTTGATTTTCCCATGATGTCAAGCAAAGAGGCACTGAGTTTGAAGATAGGCCTTGAAAAACATCCACAGGTACACCTCCAATTGACTCAAAATACGTCAATTAACCTATCAGAAGCTTCTAAAGCCATGACATCATTTTCTGGAATTTTCCAAGCTGTTTAAAGGCACAGTCAACCTTGTGTATGTAAACTTCTGACCCACTGGAATTGTGATAGAGTGAATTATAAGTGAAATAATCTGTCTGTAAACAATTGTTGGAAAAATGACTTGTGTCATGCACAAAGTAGATGTCCTAACCGACTTGCCAAAACTATAGTTTGTTAACAAGAAATTTGTGGAGTGGTTCAAAAATGAGTTTTAATGACTCCAACCTAAGTGTATGTAAACTTCCAACTTCAACTGTATGTCCTACATCCGAGGATGACATGTATGGACAAGGTAGACTAGATTTAAACTACCACCACATTCTTATCTTGAGCACTATGAAAATGGATCAGTGTTGATCATATAGTGGCAATACATAATTTCACAAATCACGCTAGATTTGCTAGAACATCAATTAAGTTGTTAATACCTATTATTGTTTTAATGAATCATCATAAAATGGGTTTGTGTTAGTATTAGTACTGCAGTATGATGACTACACTGTAATGAATAGCCACACTGACCGACATTTCTGTCATTTCAACAGTAAAACACTGTTGAATGCAAAGTAAAATACCTTAAATGTGTTTTACAGAATGAATGCTGTAGACTGCACTGCATTATGGTTAAAACGCAGAAAAATACTGTTATTAACTGTAATTTGAAGCATCCTGTAAAAAATTACTCTAACATACTGTATTTCTTTACAGTAATAGCTTTTGCCTACTTTAGATTAAAATGTTCAGTATGAGGCGCCAACCTCATGCTGTCGGATGCTTCGTCACACAACTAGCCATTATTTACAGATGGCTCATTGGGGAAACTTCCATAGTCTGGCGTCTTTGATCAACCAAACCTAAACTATTCAGTTCCACCAAAATATAGTTTTGTCCAGCAGAGGCATATCCAATATCTCTAGGAATAATTGTTACGATTTGTCGAGTTGAATGTGTCCTTCGCTATCAAATGAGCATTTAAAACACGTTTTTATACATGGTCTCCCATTTTCAGCCTGTGGGCTGCCCACTTCTACAGGTGGAAAATGGGAGACCCTGGATAAAAATGTGTTTTAAAAGCATCTTTGATAGTGAAGGATATATTCAACCCTACAGATGGTAAGTATTGTTCCTAGAGATATGCATCTGTTGATGGGAAATGTTATTTTGGTAAAACTGAATAGTTTAGGTTTAGTTGATCAAGGACGGCAGGCTACGGAAGTTTCCGCAACGAGTCATCTGTTAACAATGACTCGTAGTGGGACAAAGCAAGCTGTCGGGTGAGATGCATAAAGCTCAGAATATTTTAGTGGTCTAAGGCACTGCATCTCAGCGATAGCTGTTCCACTAGCGATCCTGGTTCGAGTCCAGCTGCGACCAGAAGACCCATGGGGCAGTGCATAATTGGCCCAGCATTATCCGGGTTAGGGGAGGGTTTGACAGGCAGGGAAGTTCCTGTCCCATCGCGCACTAGCGACTCCTGTGTCGGGCCGGGTGCAATGCATGCAGACACGGTCGCCAGGTGTACAGTGTTTCCCGTGACACATTAGTGTGGCTGGCTTCCGGGTTAAGTGGGCGTGGGGTCAAGAAGCAGTGCAGCTTGGTTGTGTTCCAGAGGACGCACGGCTCTTGACCTTCGCCTCTCCCGAGTCCGTACGGGAGTTCCAGCGATGGGACAAGACTGTAACTACCAATTGGGGGGGAGAAAAGACAAAGAAATCACTCCAATAATTATTGTTGTAATGATTAGGCTTCACTGTACCGCAGCCTTTGGGTGCCATAGTGAATAAACTGCATGTTAGTGAGCATTATGTTTGCACCATTACTACAGAGAAACGGTATTGTTTCTAGCCCAAACAGTTTAAAATATATAACCCATAATATTGGCTTTTTTTCTTTCTATAGTGACACTGTTTTTTACAGTATTACACAATAAAACGAACAACAATGTACCGTATTAGTTATTCACAAAAATGTACAATGCACTCTGGGTCATTTTAGGCGCAACTGTTAAATTATAACGTAAATTCTAATGAAACGTTGGTTTAACAGCACATTACATTAAATAAGTACTGTATTTGAAAATGTACTGTAATTCCACACCAGAGAATACAGTACCCTGCCTTATTTTTGGTGTGCCAAAACTCTTTTGACCACAATTGGTTGCATGGCACTGTTGTTTCTGACTCATTAACACATTTTGAGGCTTGCCTTGTAAGAGGATATATTTGTTGTATCCATATGTGAGAACACTGTACCAATTTAATAACTAATATATGGTAATGTAGTAGTGCCCCAACAATTTGAATGTATTTATTTTTATTTATTTCACCTTTATTTAACCAGGAAGGCCAGTTGAGAACAAGTTCTCATTTACAACTGCGACCTGGCCAAGATAAAGCAAACAACACAGAGTTACACATGGGATAAGCAAATGTACAGCCAATAACACAATATAAAAATATATGAACAGTGTGTGCAAATGTAGTAAGATTAGGGAGGCAAGGCAATAAATAGGCCATAGTGGCGAAATAATTACAATTTAGCATTAAGACTGGAGTGATAGATGTGCAGATGATGATGTGCAATTAGAGATACTGGGGTGCAAAAGAGCAACAAAAAAAAAACAATATGGGGATGAGGTAGTTGGGTGTGCTATTTACAGATGGGCTGTGTACAGGTGCTCAGACAGCTGATGCTTAAAGTTAGTGAGGGAGATATAAGGCTCCAGCTTTAGTGATTTTTGCAATTCGTTCCAGTCATTGGCAGCAGAGAACTCGAAGGAAAGGCGGCCAAAGGAGGTGTTGGCTTTGGGGATGACCAGTGAAAAATACCTGTTGGAGCGCGTGCTACGGTGGGTGTAGCTATGGTCACCAGTGAGCTGAGATAAGGCGGGGCTTTACCTAGCAAAGACTTATAGATGACCTGGAGCCAGTGGGTTTGGTGACGAATATGTAGCGAGGGCCAGCCAATGAGAGCATACAGGTCGCAGTGGTGGGTAGTATATGGGGCTTTGGTGATAAAACAGATGGCACTGTGATAGACTACGTCCAATTTGTTGAGTAGAGTGTTGGAGGCTATTTTGTAAATGACATCGCCGAAGTCAAGGATTGGTAGGATAGTCAGTTTTACGAGGGTATGTTTGGCAGCATGAGTGAAGAAGGCTTTGTTGCAAAATAGGATGCCGATTCTAGATTTAATTTTGGATTGGAGATGCTTAACGTGAGTCTGGAAGAAGAGCTTACAGTCTAACCAGACACCTAGGTATTTGTAGTTGTCCACATATTCTAAGTCAGAACCGTCCAGAGTAGTGATGCTAGGTGGGCGGGCGGGTGCTGGCAGCAATCGGTTGAAGAGCTTGCATTTAGTTTTACTAGCATTTAAGAGCAGTTGGAGGCCACGGAAGGAATGTTGAATGGCATTGAAGCTCGTTTGGAGGTTTGTTAACACAGTGTCCGAGGAAGGGCCCGATGTATTCAGAATGGTGTCCCCTATGTGTATAGGGGACAGATTGGAGTGACTGCAAGCCTCGAACCTGTAATGGTTGAGTATTTTCCATGTCCTTGTTCAGTTTTGCCCTATATACAGTGCATTCGGAAAGTATTTAGACACGTTGACTTTTTCCACATTTTGTTACGTTACAGCCTTATTCTAAAATTTATTAAATAGATTTTTCATAATTTTTCACCCTCATCAATCTACACACAATACCCCATAATGATGAAGCAAAAACTGTTCAGCTTCACCTGAAATTATCTTCCAACAGTCTTGAAGGAGTACCCACATATGCTGAGCACTTGTTGCCTGCTTTTCCTTTACTCTGCAGTCCAAATTATCCCAAACCATCTCAATTGGGTTGAGGTCGGGTGATTGTGGAGGCCAGGTTATCTGATGCAGCACTCCATTCCTCTCTTTCTTGGTCAAATAGCCCTTACACAGCCTGGAGATGTGTTGGGTCATTGTCCTGTTGAAAAACAAATGATAGTCCCACTAAGCACAAACCAGATGGGATTGTGTATCGCTGCAAAACGCTGTGGTATCCATGCTGGTTAAGTATGCCTTCAATTCTAAATAAATCACTGACATTGTCACCAGCAAAGCACCCCCACACCGTCACACCTCCCCCTCCATGCTTCATGGTGGGAACCACACGTGGAGATCCTCCATTCACCTACTCTGCATCTCACAAAGACACGACAGTTGGAACCAAAAATCTCAAATTTGGACTCATCAGACCAAAGGACAAATTTCCACCAGTCTAATGTCCATTGCTTGTGTTTCTTTGCCCAATCAAGTCTCTTCTTCTTATTGGTGTCCTTTAGTAGTGGTTTCTTTGCAGCAATACGACCATGAAAGCCTGATTCACGCAGTCTCCTCTGAACAGCTGATGTTGACATGTGTCTGTTACTTAAACTCTGTGAAGCATTTTTTGGGGCTGCAATTTCTGAGGCTGGTAACTCTAATAAACTTATCCTCTGCAGCAGAGGTAACTCTGCATCTTCCTTTCCTGTGGCGGTCCTCATGAGAGCCAGTAGTTTCATTGTAGTGCTTGATGGTTTTTGCGACTGCACATATTATTCTGGAAATTTTCCGGAATGACTGACCTTCATGTCTTAAACGAATGATGGACTGTCGTTTCTCTTTGCTTATTTGAGCTGTTCTTGCCATAATATGGACTTGAACTTTTAACAAATAAGGCTATCTTCTGTATACCACCCCTACCTTGTCACAACACAACTGATTGACTCAAACGCATTAAGAAGGAAAGAAATTCTACAAATTAACTTTAACAAGGCACACCTGTTAATCAAAATACATTCCAGGTGACCACCTCATGAAGCTGGTTGAGAGAATGCCAAGAGTGTGTATAGTTGTCATCAGCTATTTTCAGGTCTCTCCAGAGATGTTAGATCGGGTTCAAGTCCGGGCTCTGGCTGGGACACTCAAGGACATTCAGAAACTTGTCCTGAAGCCACTCCTGCATTGTCTTGGCTGTGTGCTTAGGGTTGTTGTCCTGTTGGAAGGTGAACCTTCACCCCAGTCTGAGGTCCTGAGTGCTCTGGAGCAGGTTTTCATCAAGGATCTCTCTGTACTTTGCTACGTTCATCTTTCCCTCAATCCTGACTAGTCTCCCAGTCACTGTCACTGAAAAACATCCCCACAGCATTCTGCTGCCACCACAATGCTTCACCGTAGGGATGGTGCCAGGTTTCCTCCGGAAGTGACACTTGGCATTCAAGCCAACGATTTCAGGCTTGGTTTCATCAGACCAGAGGATCTTGTTTCTCATGGTCTGAAAGTCCTTTAGGTGCCTTTTGGCAAACTCCAAGCAGGCTGTCATGTGCCTTTTACTCAGGAGTGGCTTCCTTCTGGCCACTTTACAATAAAGGCCTGATTGGTGTAAAGGCCTGATTAGTGGAGTACTGCAGAAATGGTTGTCCTTCTGGAAGGTTCTCCCATCTCCACAGAAGAACTCTGGAGCTCTGTGAGAGTGACCATCGGGTTCTTGGTCACCTCCCTGACCAAGGCCCTTCTCCTCCAAATGCTCAGTTTGGCCAGGCGGCCAGCTCTAGGAGGAGTCTTGGTGGTTCCAAACTTCTTCCATTTTAGAGTGATGGAGGCCATTGTGTTTTTGGGGACCTTTAATGCTGCAGAAATTTTTGGGACCCTTCCCCAGATCTGTGCCTCGACACAATCCTGTCTCGGAGCTCTATGGACAATTCCTTCAACCTCATGGCTTGGTTTTTGCTCTGACATGCACTGTCAACTGTGGGACCTTATGTAGACAGGTGTGTGCCTTTTCAAATCATGTCCAGGACGATTCTGATGGCCAATCACGTGAAGCGGATGTGTAAAGAAATTGTGCCGACCTTTTCTGCCGAAGATATTAATAAAATCAAGAAGTTGTAGAAGTTCTATCAAGTTGTAGAAACATCTCAAGGAGGATCAATGCACCCGAGCTCAATTTCAAGTCTCATAGCAAAGGTTCTGAATACTTATGTAAATAATCGTCTTTTTTTTTAAATACATACGCAAAAAAAATTATAACCTGTTTTCGCTTTGTCATTATGTGGTATTGCATGTAGATTGATTGAGGAAAATATTAACTTCATCCATTTTAGAATAAGGCTGTAACATAACAAAATGTGGAAAAAGGAAAGGGGTCTAAATACTTTCTGATAACACTTTGATATGCTATAATATTAAAACACATTACCTAGCAGTCAACCATGCAATTACAGTAAAATAATGTAAAATACAAACCCTGCCTCCTCTCAATGAATTAATACATCCATCCATTAATTCATTACAATTACAATAAAAAGATCACAGTAAGATTATTGGTACCGTAAATCTGATTACGGTAACATGGTGTACTGTACATTTACAGCATTATACTGGCAGCAGAGTTGCCAGCAAATAACTGTAATTATATAATACAGCTGTGATGCTGTAATGATTACTATAGGCTCATTTACAGTGTACTTATGTATTGCATAATACACTACCCTTTTTCTTACTGTAAAACATTTTACAGTATCCCTGCTGTAAAGCAAAAAACTGTATTTAGCTGGCAACCCTGCTGCCAGTATAATGCTGTAAATTTACTGGGAACAGTTTTACAGTTCAACTGTAAATAGATCCATGAATTGATCAATTTACACAATACATGTTATCTCTCCCTTTCTCTTACCTTCCTTCTTTATTTTTTATTTTTTATCATTCCCTTATTTTCTGTATCTCTTTCTCTTGAGGCCAACAACCTCAGAAAGAGTTGAAAGTAAATCCTGTCTTTTGAGACCTCTATACAAAGCCATTGTCCTCTATCATAAAGAATATGGCCATATTGAGATAGGCCTTTTGTGTTTCTGAAACCTGCTGCAGGAAACAGGTCTTCTTTTTAATTTTTATTGTTTTAACACTTAACAGCAAGTATATTCTCACCAACCAAAGCCAGGAGGTTTAGTCTTTAAAATAGACATCAAATCAAATCAAAATGTATTTGTCACATGCGCCAAATACAACAGATGTAGACCTTTCCGTGAAGTGCTTACTTACAAGCCCTTAACCAACAATGCAGTTCAAGAAAGAGTTAAGAAAATAATTACCAAATAAACTAAACTAAAAAATAATTAAAAGTAACACAATAAAATAACAATAACGAGGCTATATACATATACAGATACCGAGTCAATGTGCGGGGGTACAGGTTAGTCGAGGTAATTTGTACATGTAGGCAGGGGTAAGGTGACTATGCATTTACATAAAACTTACCATGTACGTATATAGCTTATGACAAGACGCCTATAGTCTATCCCCAGAAATATGTTAACAGTGGAATAATAATAAAACAATTGTTTTACAAGTATCATATAATGTCTCTAGACTACAGTGAAAGGTAGATGTCATGTAAATGGAGTAATGAAAACAACCAATTGGACATTTGTTGACATGGCCCAACCGACAAGATCCTGATGCAACAGGATTGGTGAGCCAGTAGTGTTTGCTCTCGACACAGAACTCTAAGCTGATAGACCTCCATGGGACACAGCATTTATGTCGGCTTCCAGCTCAAAGCAAACACTACACAGCCTCAGCCCACTTCAAAAACAACATGAGAATGTATTCAGAGATCATACAAGTTTATAAGCAGTATAAATAGATGTGCCGTATATAGTCATATGCCAGTATAGTGAGTATTTAGTCATAATTGTAACTCCAACTGCCTATTCTACGGTAACAGAATTGACTGCAACTGTAAACGTTAGCTGCCTATTCTATGGAAAGTTAACTTGTTCATTCTATGAAAGGACAGTCATAAAAAGCAATGCATAAAAAGCATGTTGTAATGCTGATCTCATGTGAGGCTCAGAAGTAGATTAATAATGTATTGTCATACTCCTTCACCGATAACAAGATATGGTGTGAGATCAGCAATTAAACCCGAAGGGTTTGAAAAAGTACGGATACATAGTTAAAATGAAACATGAAGTGATCCAAAACTATTCTAATTTGATGGTTACTTTATGTATGAGCTGATCACAGACATGGAGTTCAATATGCAAAATGCAAAACTCACCTAAGGCAGGTGCATTGCAGATGTCTGTCTGCAGTACTGAGATACTCCCACAAAACCATTTATTGCAAAGTTTAGTCTGATATGCATTTTGGAATGTAAGTACTTTGTCTATTTTACCAGCCATCACTGCCAATTTTACCTTGTCATTCACAATCAGTGACACACCTGTAGTAGGCCAGTGTAATGGTTAAACGCCATTGTATTGCGCAGGCAAAGTACACAATGAGGTTACACAATACACACTCAACTCATAAGCGACACACATTAAGCTAATAATAACTTGCCCATATACTACAAAAGTAGGCAACTCTACAAACATTATGTGATAAGCATAATGAACATTGTAACCTATACATTTACTAATCAAAGAAATAGCTGCATTCTGTTCCTTATTTGTAACGTTATTATTCACTTAAGGTAACAGGGTGCTGAATAATTGTTAGAGAATAATCAGAAATGTTTCAAATGTAAGAACTGTTGGAGCTATCATATTGGAAATCTATAAGGCTATAAGGGTACTGTATAGGCTACTATCACAAGGACGCATAGGCTAGAGTGACAGACAAGGGAATACCTATACAGTAACCAAGAGGGGGGAGTCCCCAGTCCTGGGGCCTCATTATCAAAGGTGCTACCTGACAAAAAAATACTCTTGCGACACTTTTCCCGCAAAGGTTGGTAGGCTATTTATTGAACTTGTTTGACGCACAGGAACTATAACAATGGTAGGCTAATAAAAATATTAAAACGCCATTGGTAAAGAGATTGCATAGCAGCATGTAGCCTAAAATGTTACTTTGAATTTTAGAATCATATGTTTTTTTTGTTGTGTATTCCTGCAACACAACAAATACTATTTATCCATTGCTCATTCATTAGCTAAGTATGCTCAAATGTAAATAGACCGGTAGCCTAGACAGTTTGGGTAGGCTGCAGTATTGCTGTGAGTGAGATAGAGGCGTGACATCATAGCCTATTTCATCTCAGAGCCTATTCCAAGACAGGTGATAGAAACACAATCATCTATTAAAAAATACAATATTGAACAACAATTCGTATATTGTATGTGGGCTGTAGCATTTACTTTTAAAGTGTTTGAAAAGACAATCAATCACGTAAAATGTGAAGTTAGTGTTCTGCAAAATATTAAAACATTCTGCCTACACCTCTACAGAAATGTGATCAAATTTGCTATTGTGCTTTCTTTAGAAATGAACATGGCCCAGTTCCAACATTTCCAAATTATAATGCAAATGAGGGTGTTCTTGTTAGCATAAAAGGTGAATGGAGGGCGTTTTCCAGGCAGGATTGTATAATAGGCCTACAATATGTTTCTGATTTATCAATGAACATTTTTGGCACACGCAAATCCTAGAATCTCCAGGTATGCCAGAATTTAGTAAGACATTTACACTTAGTTGATAAATGAGGCCCCTGAACACTTGTTGTGTTTTCTGTAGGAGTTACAATATCTCGTCAATTAGTGCAACTACAAGTCATTATATCCCATACTAGCCTACTGTGAAACCTATAGGCTATCCCTTAGAACTGAGTTGATCCGGTTCCCCCACATTAGCTCTGGATAAAAAGCTAACGGCTGTGTAAGGGCCTCCCTGTTGCTATCGCTCTGTTTGCATGGATATAAACAGGAGACAGCGCGGAGGTTTTTTTTGTTCTCGTTCTTTTTCAGCCCTGCAAGCTTGTGCTATCGTCATGAACTGCACCTTATTTTTTTCTACCTAACCAGCGGGAAGTGTTGTTTCTGTCCTGCCTGTCTGTCTGTTGCTCGGCAACACGAAGGCGTGTCCACTGGCGTGTCCGCTGGCGATGATTTAAGAAGTAGGAAACCCTTCTCTCACTATCACTTTTGTCGGTTCAGTCTGTACTCCGGTCCCTGCATGGCAGCGGGATTGCTAGGGAGACGAGGGAATCCCCGGGTGTCGCCTCACTCCTGATCAAGTTTGCATCAGCGATTCCACGCCTGGTTGTCTGTCTCAGTCTGCCTGTTCCATTCGCTGCGTCCACAAGCATGGCTTGGAGTGAAGTGTAGCGCAACATCATCTCGGATTGTCAACCGGTGTAAAATAGGCTACGTAACCCATGCTGAAACAATCAGTGTATTTTACAGAATCAATTCATCAGAAGAACCACGTATATTTTCATTGATGAGGTGCGGGCTTTTTTAGTTTGACAGAGCAGCATTTTGGATTGCCAATGCCATTATAAAGTGCGCTTGGATCCTAATAGGCTATTCCTTATTTTGGAAGAAAACGATAAGGATTTACATTTACATATTTTTTGTTTATGCAGGCAACCACCAAGTGACTTCGACAATATGGCATTGAGCGGGACGCTTTTGCCTTCCATATCCACATTTGCAAGCGGCCCGACTGTCAAGAATAAATCCACGGGACATGCGAATTTGGTGAGTATGGTCAGTCATAGCAATTTTTTATCTCAACAGTCTGGGCTATAGGCTTTGGGACATTCCGCATATTTAATGGTAGGTCAGGTCATAATTGGTTTTCTTTATGTATTTCTATGGACATTTGTTTCATTTCTTGACATTATGTCATTGCTCGTAGTTATTCGTGTTGCTACATTGTGTCATTGCCGCACTCTAGCACACAGCACCGCTGTAGGGGCGTGCACCAGCCGGGATACCAGTAGAATTTTCAGCGTGGTCACTGACTGAATGGATGGTAGTCTACTATAAGGATTTCGCTATAATTTACAGCATATACCCAGCAGTGGCATCCTGTATTGCTTTATTGTATCCTGAACCTTAGTCACTATTCTAGCCGGTTACCACCTGGTACTATACCCGGCACCTTAGAGACTGCTGCCCTATGTCGGCTACATAGAGTCATTGAATACTGGTCACTTTAATTATGTTTACATAATGTTTACCCACTTTATGTGTATATACTGTATTCTAGCCATGGCTCATCCTACATAACTACAGCTGTACACACCTTTTCTATTCATATACTTTGCATACTGTCTTTACACACCATTATATAGTATGTAGGCTATATATAGTTACATAAATTATATGTATATATCAGTGGCGGTTGGTGCAGTTTAAGATGAGGGAGGATTATTCTTTTTTTTATGAGCCTTATTTCTATTACTGCATATTGGATGACTGTCATTCATATTCCATTCGCCCAGCTCAATGTAACATCGATAGGTTTAGGCTACTACATGATACCGAAATTTTCCCTGTACCAATCATGAGGTTGCTACAACCTAGCCTATGAATGAAAGTTTACAACGTAGGTGCACACGTCAAGAGACAGACAGTGACACATTCAATACCGACGTGCACACTCTTGCCTGCATCTAGCTGATCTAGGGTGTAATCATTAGCCCAAAAGTTGCAAATTAGAGTTTCTATTGGACAAATTCAGATATCTTTCTCCCCGTTTTGTACCATTTGCTTCTGTTTAAGAAACATTTTTCAACAGAATCGGCGGAATGAATACACCCCTGATCACACACAAACACAGTTAACTTTCATAGCAGCCACATAAAACAGCATGATCACTTTGCTCGTTGTACAGTATAATTCCTTCTCGCAACTATCTACACGCTCTCCTCCTCTCACCTTTTCCCTTTGCTTGTGGACTTCAGTGCACAAGACATCAGCTGTCTGTGACCAGGCAAAAAAAACTTTCCAAGACAAACCTTCATATCATGACTGCTAACTGCTACACACAGCCTACATTGTTGTCATGTCATAGTCAACATAGCTACTAGACCTAACGCGTTAGTAAACCCGCTACAGTCATGCAGTACTGTGTACAGTCAGAAAGCAGTTTAGCAGTTACACCGGCGGGCCACAGTGGCAATACATGAATAGAACCAAAAGCTTACCTTGACTTGGAAAAGTTCTAGTGTTGGATAGACAGAGCCAGCTAGTTAACATAGCATCCCTTTCTGTTTGAGCCGGGTGTTTGAGTAGACTAATGTGAATATATTTAGTAAAGTTTTATCTAAAAATTATAACGTTTTTAATGTTGCACTATAATAAAAAAAATAACTGTGGAGGATGGTCTTCCTCTTCCTCCTCTGAAGAGTCTCCACTGGATATATTTATATGTGGGATTATGTGTGGATTGTGTTTTTTTTATGTTTTATTTACTGCTAGGTATTACTGCACTGCTGGAGCTAGAAACACAAGCATTTTTCTGCACCTGCGATAACATCTGCGAATCTGTGTACACAACCAATAAACTATGATTTGAATTGATTTAGGCTGTTGGTTTATCTATTGCCAATAATGTGAATAGGATAGAATAGCCTACCAAATGTGTGTTGTCTTCAAGGAGAAGCTTATCCAGATCTCTTGTGTTATAGCATCCTAATAAACTGGAACTAATCCACACATGTCTTGGATTATTGTACATGTCTGGGATTACACAAGCGTATTTGAGACACAATGATAGATATGACCAAGAATCACTTTCCCATTTCAGTTAGACAGAAGAAGAAATTAATCTACAGGTACTTACATTTGGCAATGAAATGTTTTGACCAAGGACACACAGTCTGGGTGAGCAGATTCACCTCAGCCAGTCTCTCAATGATTTAGTGCTGTTATATCAGGCAGTCTTCAGCGTTATGTTCATGGATTAACTATGACCTCAGCTCTCTTTCTGTACTCATACCGATTTGAATGTGTGTTTCTCGTCTTCCCTAGAGATGGAAGGAGGAGCTGTCCCACCTGAAGAGGAGCGGCTGTTCTGACCAGGACATCTGCACTGGAATGGCCAAGAAAGAACCTGAAGATCTGGATCTACTGGACTATGACTTTATCCTGTCCAACACTATGCTACAACAGCAACAGCAGGAACAAATGCAACAGCAGGAACAACAGCAGCAGCAGGCTGAGGCTATGGCAACGAGCGGGTCCCAGAACCTGTCCCCTTCCCAGGGCTCCTACTCCTCCTACCAGCTCCCATCTCCCCAGGACTCTGCTCACAGTGACATGCTGTACACTATCCCTGACATCAGCGACGTGTCCCCCTCTGGGGGGTTCGTGGCGGAGCTGATGAGGCCTGAACTGGACACGGCGTACCTCCATCCCACCAGCCTGCATGGCAAGTTTGTGGTGAAGTCCACCATGGATATGGCAGAGGTTGGCCACAGCATTAATGTGAGTAGTAAAGCTGGTGTTGGTGTTGGCGCTGCCACGGACCCCTCCTCCTCGTTGCCCTTTATTTGCCACAGGATAAAGCAGGAGAACCCCAGCACGTGCACCATCACCCGGCCAATGGACCTCCAACTAGGGGTGGTGAACTCACACTCCCAGCCCAGGGCTGGTCAGAGGCCCCACCTCGACCCCCACGGCTTCCCCCCAGGGGGGCGCCCTATGACTGCCAGCCGATCAGCCTCCTCTCTGTCTCCGGACCACACACTGGCCAGGGACCACCACCCCACCAGCCAGGTGTTAACCCACCCCCAAATCCCGCTGCCCAGTCCGAGCTACCACCACACCTCTCCAACAGGCTACTCTCCCTTCCCACAGCAGCATGGGTCTCTACAGTACCAAGGTCAGTTCAACTTCAAGTGTTTTTGACCAAGAACCTTTTTTTACACAACATTCAGAATTTTCTGGTGCCTGACTCTGAGGAAAACATTGAGGTGATGATGCTCATCACTTCAACCTCTTCTCTCTTCCTAGAGCTCATGTCCCCCGGTGGCGACAGTCTACCAGAGGAGCCCAAACCCAAGCGTGGCCGGCGCTCATGGCCTAGGAAGAGAATTGCCACACACACGTGTGACTATGCCGGCTGTGGGAAAACCTATACCAAGAGCTCTCACCTCAAGGCACATCACCGAACGCACACAGGTTGGTACACATGTTGGATTTCTCATTGGAAAAAACGCAGTTTCAAAAGGTTTTTTGATGTCAGGAGGATTTTTAGAAGGCACTTTTTCATTCTTATTGCATCGCTTGGTTATGAGTTTCATTACTGTAGTTTATGGTTTATGAAATGGTAGGCCTTTAGTGATTCACAGCAGGAAACTTTAACATGAAGTTTTATACCGGATTAATATTAACTTTACTTTAAAAAAATGTATTAATTTGGTAATGATTTGGAATGGAGACAGTCTGTAGAATGGAGACACATTTAATGGCTGGAATAATCCATTTCATTTGTTGAAAAGGATCAATTTGTAACAGGCAGCAATGTGACCCTTTTTTTTAAACTGCACTATAGAGCTACTATATGACAGGATGATTTTACTTATTCATGCGTTCATGAATTTTTTATTCAGTAATGCCAGTTAATGTCCCTCAGCAGTACACTATATGTTCATCTATAACTATTACCTTCCCTGCTACCCTGCTTGGCCCTGGCATAACGGCTGTTGTATTGCTAGCAGTAAATTACTCTACTGCGTCATCATGGTAAAATAGCTAAAAAGAGAGAACAGTAGCCCAGTTGGCAGGTGTCATGAACAGGCATTTAAACAGCAACAGCAGGTTTATACTGATCACTTTTCAAATACAACTGTAGGCTGATTAGTTTAACCTTCATGCACTGCAGGACAGGAACAACCTCTATCTGTGTTGAGGAGAGGAGAGTTTGGTCTGTTTTAACTCCAGGGTCAACAAACAAAATTCTAACGGCCTTGTTTGTGTCTCTCTCGCTCTCTGTGTGTGTGTGTGTGCGTGCCTGTGTGCACGCGTGTATGTGTGTGTTGTGTCATTACTAGGAGAGAAGCCTTATCACTGTGACTGGGTGGGCTGCGGCTGGAAGTTTGCCCGTTCGGATGAGCTCACACGGCACTACAGGAAACACACTGGGCATCGCCCGTTCCAGTGTGCCAAGTGTGACAGGGCCTTCTCAAGGTCTGACCACCTGGCACTACACATGAAGAGACACCTATGAGACAGGGCCTTCTCAAGGTCCGACCACCTGTCACTACACATGAAGAGACACCTATGGACTCACCGGACGCCATAGACCAAGACTTAAAGACTAAAGATGTTATTACAAAGACCGACCTGAACTTGTAACTTTAAAAACCAAACATTGCCTTCTAGCCATTGTCAAAGCAGCACGACAAGCTGTGTGATTCACGGCAAAGAGTGTTATACTCGCTAGGTTCAAACCCTATGACTAAAGACTGTTCTTTGTCCATCTATTAGTGATAAGCGATTAACCGAAATGGGGGTTATTTTTCTTTTTTTAACAACTAATTGCTCAATGCACACATTGCACAGTTTCTCTAGAGATTAATCAGATCAAGCCCAAACTATGTGATGTAGTAGGGAGTTGTAGTTTCTCTAGAGATAAATCAGATCAAGCCCAAACTATGTGATGTAGTAGGGAGTTGTAGTTTCCAACAGGACTATATTCTGCACAGTTCAGCGCAGAAAACGTGGTCATTAACTATAATGACCATAATCTATTGCGCGCCTACTTGTCCGGTCTGTGTGTTTCTTTTACGCCTGTCACGTTAGGTGTGGGGGGCAGACACGGAAAGAGAAAGAAGAGACAGAAGAAAATGCGATCGAGAGGGATAGAGAGCAATTGCTTCGCAATGTATCTCTACCTGAAAATACATCTTCTAAGTCAGGGGTGTCAAACTCATTCCATGGAGGGTAGTGTCTGCTGATTTTGGTTTTGCCTTTCACTTAAGACCTAAACAACTAGGTGAGGGGTTCCTTACTAATCAGTGGCCTTCATTCATCAATCAAATACAAGGGAGGAGCGAAAACTCGCAGACGCTCTGCCCTCAGTAGAATGAGTTTGACACGTGATCTAAGTAATTGATAGTTGGTATTCAGCAGTCATAAAATAATGCCTTATTTTGTTTAAATAACTATAACAATAGTGATTTTGACAGACAGAATAGGCAGCAGCTCTATAGAGATGAGATCATGACTTGGAATGAAATAATAAAGTCATCAAATAAAAAAATAGAATATCCACAGCAACTAAAATATTTTATTAAAGTAAAGTTAACAAATGATGGTTAATAAGTGATAAGCAGTAATGGGCAGTCACTGCTATCATGAGACTTTTTTAATAGATTTATTCTGTGTTGTTACAGCATTCAACCCACATAATTCATAACATAAAAAATAAATAATCAAAACCAAAATCAAAAATCCTAATTATAAAAAAAAAAAATTTGAACCGAAACCGAACTGACCTCAGCACTACCATAAATGGGATCGTGATATGACGTTTAACAAGCGCCCTCAGAACAACCTCCTTTGTGGGACAAAACTGGAATTTACCATCTAGGCTATTTATCGACAAAACTTGGAGGACCAGGTGCCAACATGTGACTGGAAATGTATTAGTTGTCAGGGAAACAAGACTCAGACAGACAGAACACAGAAACGACATAACACACCTTAAGAGGCCTTCTATCCATTCTATCAGCAACATTGTTTGTCAAATTCATACTGTTCAACATACTGTATTAGACATTTATATTTATATTACTCTTCCAAGCCATTGATTACAGGTACAAATTAATTGATATGTTACAGGAAAGTGCTCAAAGACTATTAAGTGTATTAAAAGGTACCAAAGATATATTTTTTAAAGAAAACAGATAAAAAAGAGTATCAAGTATCACATGGTTGTCCGTGAGTTTCTTGTCTGTGAGTTTCTTGTCTGTGAGTTTCTTGTCTGCGAGTTTCTTGTCTGTGAGTTTCTTGTCTGTGAGTTTTTCTTCTTCCGCAATTGGACTTTAATCAGGTGAATACTTTGCTCCTTAATGGTGATGGCAATATTTCAATGCACTGTGGTTGCAAAGTGCAATAATGTTACGTGAGACAATCATATCATCTTTAAAAACTCTGAACAATGTTTTTTGTTCAGAGTCAAAGCATGTAATATAATCTGAAGTTTTGTACATTTGTAAAGAAAATGCTTTTTAAAACTGCTTAAAATGTTTTGTACAACATAAAGAATAAAATGTATTTAAAATTAACTTTGTATGTACTGATCACTGCTGTTTTGATAGCACTGTTATGTAAATTCTTCCATACTCGTATTACCTGTCAAATGTTTTGATAAATGTATTTGGTAAATGTACCTCAACAATGTAAATCAAAATGAAGCAACATCGGTATCTAATTTTATTAAACTATATAGTTTGACTATCTATTTACGTAAATCATAGCATATCTAAATAATATTAATGCTTAAAATCTTACTTAAGATGCTTAATAATGACTAAAAAACAGCTGTCCTAAAGACAATTATACACTTCTATGACATTTACATCGATCAAGTGTTTAAACTCCACCAACGAGACTAGATCATCAAATTTTTAAATGTCCAGGAGAGAATTCCAGGACCAAAGACCTGAGTAACTAAAACTATTTCTACCCTGACCTGTTCTAATTCTTGGTATTGTTAAAGGCAAATGAAAATGGAAACATAATTGATATTACGAGTGTGCAAAGCTGTCATCAAGGCAAAGGGTGGCTACTTTGAAGAATCTCAAATCTAAAATATATTTTGATTTGTTTAACACTTTTTTGGTTACTACATGATTCCATATGTGTTATTTCATAGTTTTGATGTCTTCACTATTATTCTACAATGTAGAAAATAGTAAAAAATAAAGAAAACCCCTGGAATGAGTAGGTGTGTCCAAACTTTTGACTGGTACTGTATTATAGATCCTACCTTTCTTATAAATCAGTTTTGATTTACCTGTGTTTTAAAGATGCAGTACATACTGTACGTTACTATATGGGAGTGGTTGGTGACTCATCCGTGTCACCCTCCTCTGATAATTATGTTTCTGTACCTCCACACCCCTCTTTGTTATTGGCAGTTAGTTAGTCAATACTTGACCTACATACCAGGGAGGTTAATTAAATTCAGTTATCTTTACTAACTTATACTATACACTCCAACCTGGTCAGTACTATGAGACAAAAACACACTGATTTCAGACCCCTTTTATGAAGACCCAGGCCCTGATTTCACACTCAGGGAACGTCCCCATAATGAACACCTGCTGACCAGACCAGACAGGGGGGCCCAAACCCACCCCACCCTTCCCTCACCCCACCCATCCCCTTCCTCAAACCCTCCCTGCCCCTTCCCCAAATCCTCCCTACCCCTTCCTCAAATCTACCCCACCCCTCCACCCCCTCACCCCACGGCCTCATCCGTCGTCACACGTGCGCATAGACCACTGCAGCTGTAGGAAATGACTCAGCATGAGGGATAGGTGTGTAGACACAGCGTTTTACAGGTATTGCCGTGGTATTGCCGTGTAGACCTAATCTCTAGTGTTTCCGATTTTCTTCATCAATCAAATTAATTCCTGTAAATTTAGCCCACTTTCTGTCCCAGAATATACTTGATTTTGAGCTGTGACCTGGACACTTTGTGGTGTGGTTCATGTTGTGATGTAGTAAAATCTCAATACCTGAAACCATATCCCACTGAACTATTTATGTACAGCACAGTACCAATGATTTTTTAAAACTAAACCAAGATAGACAACAGCCCGTCGTTTCCAATGGGAACAAATAAGTCATAGTGGGCAGAACAAGCAAGAAGGTGGGCAGAGCCAAGCACGAGCTAGCACGTCTCCTATTAGCCAGTTCTTCACTTTGTGAAGTGCGCTTGTGCAATAACTCAATTCGCCTTTGCACTCCTTCTAACAAAGCGATTTTTTACAACTTTGGCAAAGGTTACATTCTAGTCCACTCTGTTCATAACAGATTCTAGTTTTGGGAACAGAAAACTGTAATGAGATCAAATGTTTCATCAATGAGAAAATGTGCAGAATGTCGGCTAAAATCCATCTCCTTCCATCTTCTCCCACTGCTGGCCACTGGGCTTCCTCTCACTACCATATTTGGTAGTGAGTGGAAACGCCAAGTGGATGCTTCACATTTATTCATCTGGTGAAATATCTGTCTCATAGTTCGGGTTGAAACAGACTGGGGATTTTAGGGTCTTTGGCTGCCCTCTAGTGGAAAAGAGTACAATCTCGCCTGGCCATCTTTACACCTACTCAGGTATACAGTCAGCTTGAAATACACTAGTTAAACTGTAGGGTATGTATGGACTAAATAGTGATAACGGACTGTAATGTCTTGATTTACTTGAGCTGTTCTCATCTATTAATGTTCCGTATTATGTCAATTTTTATGTTTTGTGTGGGCCCCAGTAACAGTAGCTGCTGCTTTTGCAACAGCTAATAGGGATCCTAATAAAATAACAAATAATTAGCCTCATTACTTATGGCTCCTAGTGGAGCAAAGGGCCTCAACAGTTAACCCTTTTCGGGGCAGCATTCTTAACACAATTCCAGATGTATCCTGCCTTCCCACTGGGCACAAACTGGATGAACCAACGTTGTTTCAATGTAATTTGTCAACGTATTGTGACGTGAGATCTATGTGGAAAATACATTGGATTTGCAAAAAATAATCAACTGTTGTCTTTAGGGTGAAATTCCAACCACAGAGTAGTCATTATGGTAACCAATTTTCAACATAAACAAACCTTGTATAAAATATTTTGAATTTGTACCTTTGAAACAACGTCAGATTGTCAATGTTATATCAACTGGAGTGTTGATCTATCTACATTTATCCACGTGGTCTCTCATCCAGGGTTTTAACCAAGCCCTGCATAGCAATGTGCTATCTTGAGAATGATTATTGAGAGATCTCTTAATAACTGACTAAATTGATTCACTGTTGCTATTGAAGTCATTCCAAAGGGAAGTTTTAACAGAGGAAATGAAATTTGACCACAGTCAATCAATTACACTATTTAGGCCTATATAGCATTTGCAAAGTCAACAACAGTTATTGTTTCAATTCAACCCAGGATTGAACAAAAAAAAGACAGTACATATAGGCCTAGGGTTTCAAACTTAGGTTGATGTCAAATTTGATCTTCAAGTTAATAATAAATATGTTGGATTCATGTCTCAATTTCAACCAAAAATCTAAATGAAAGAATAAGACTAAATCAAATGAAACTTTAATTAAAGTATATTTAAAGTTTTATTTGATTTAGTCCTATTCTTTAACTTTTTTGGTTGAGATGGAGACGTGAATCCAACATTATTAATTTGTAGACAAACTGGAATTAACGTCAGACTAAGTCAGTGGCACAAAATATACATTCACTCCTTCAAATGTTGATGTGTGGTTGCGTTGTCGACCTAACACAATTCTATATGACTTTTGTGATACAGTAAATAGCCTAAAGTTAAGGCTATCTTACAAACTAACATAGCAGTTTTAGGGCCACATTTTGAGGTTACTGTAACTATAAAATTCTTATTATGTAATCATAGAAAGCTAGCATGTTCAAGATAGCATGCAAAGGTCGCAGGTCTGTGGAGATTTTCACAATATAAATATCAGAATCTTGAACAGCGGATTTCCGGGGGCATGAATGATGTAACATACATTTCACGGAGCTCCGCCAAGTTGTGACAAAGTTTTGTTAATTTAGAGCACAGTTTCATTTATTGTTTTATTAATTTCGGTTTACTAAGTATTGTTGACATAGTTTCACATCTCGTTGCTCTTCCGAACGGTAATAATGTCAGTGAATTGCTGAATGGAGGATTTCTAAAGTAGGCCGCAGCAGAAGAGGGCTATTTGTCTGCTCCTGACACCATTTCTTTTCTCTTCATAACAGTGAAAAAAGGGATATAGTCGATGTAAACGTGACTGACATAAGAAGCACGCATTCAGTTACCGAACTTTCGTCAGCAAGCTAGCTCAGCCACTAATTGTGCAAACGGTCATATTTCTGTTATTTAAAACGTCAGTCTAGTCTAGAACTTGACTTCTATTGCTGAGGTTAATTTCCAAAACATAATCTGACTCTTCGATGTTCCACAAATCCCGAAAATGGCCAATAAAAGAGACACTCGGTCTAAAAGAGACCCTTCCAAAGGAGGCCCCATTAAAGCCCCAGGCTTGCCGAGGCGAGCAACCCCGCCAAGCAACTCGTCAGGGCGGGAGGAGGACAGCGATGGCAGGACGCTGCCCTTAGTTTTAGGAAGTGCACAGAAGCTTTGGATGGGCTCAAAAGAGACATACAGTACCAGTCAAAAGTTTGGACACACCTACACATTCAAGGGTTTTTCTTTATTTTAAACTATTTTCCACATTGTAGAATAATAGTGAAGACATCGAAACTAGTAGGGAATATTCATTTTCTCCCATGTCCATCACACTTATACCCGCATTTACTACTTGGACAGCAGACTTCTTTCCTCATGCTCATGCAATTCCATTGTCGTATCTGATCACACCCATCTGACTTTAGAGCTATCCGTTGGTGGTGGGACTGAGCCTTGTGTACCTTGGCGTTTTAATACACGCTTGCTGTCTGATGAAAGTTTTGTCAACTTTCTGACTTCTCAGATTGACAAGGCAAGTAAATACCTTTCTCATCAACTTCGCCAGTCTTCCTCTGCTCAACACATTTCTCAAATCGAACACCTACAGGTGCAACAATAGATCCCCAGCTAATAAATAACATATTTAAGGACTTCTATGCCTCTGTCAACTGTCCCAACTCTTTATTCAGTCTCCAAGCTTCAATTGGAAGAACCTATCACCATGGAAGAGATCTCAGAGGCGGCACGTGCAATGCAAGGTGGTAAATGTCCTGGACCAGATGAGTACCCAATAGAATTTTATAAGAAGTTTCTGGATATATTATCCCTGCTCTTGATGAATACGTTTATTGAATCCTTTGAGTCAGTCTCTCTCCCTCTATCCTTACACAGGCCTCCATTTCATTGATATTGAGAAGGAATAAAGACCCTCTGTCCTGCGGGTCCTATCACCCAATCTCACTGCTCAATGTGGATGTTAAGCTCTTGGCTAGACTATGAGCAATGCGTTTGGAGTCAGTCTTACCATCTGTTATTTCTTCTGACCAGACAGGTTTTATAAAAAAATTGTCATTGTTTCTCAAATATCAAACAACTTTTTAATGTTATGTATAATCCTTCTATCTCAAAGCTTCCAGAGATTCTAGTCTCGCTAGATGCTGAGAAGGCTTTTGATAGAGTGGAGTGGGGCTACATTTTTCATACCTTAGAAAAATGTTGCTTCGGCAAAAAATGAATTGCTTGGATCAAGTTACTGTTCATTTCTCCACTTGCATCTGTCAGAATGAATAACACCCACTCAGACTATTTCGTTCTCTTCAGGAGCACTAGACAGGGGTGTCCAATGTCTCACTTGCTTTTTTCCATCTCCATCGAACCACTCACAATTGCATTTAGATCCAACCCACATATAACGGGAGTGTTCAATGATTTGTATATTCATGGCACGTTTGCATCGTTTCAACAACTCTGAGCTAAATTCCATCTTCTGAATAGTCGTTTCTTTAGATATCTACAAGTACATAGCTTTGTCCGTGACATGACTTTTCAATTCCCCACTCTTCCCGTGGGGCCTCCCACTGACACATTTTTCACACCATCCCCAACAGTAAAAGGTATTATTTCATATAGCTATGATCAAAATTACTCTCAATCCTTCATTCGCAGCTATCAAAACTTTATGGGAACAGGATCTAGGTGATGAGTTTACTGATGACACATGGGAAGATATTCTGTACCGTGTCCACTCCTCTTCTATTTGTGCCAAACACGAGGCTGGGATAGCAGCCATGCTCTCTCAGCGCTCGGGCACGCCACCGAAGCTCCGCCCCTGTGCCTTCTTCTCGAAGAAGATCAGCCTGGCGGAGCGAAACTATGATGTGGGGGACTGGGAGCTGTTGGCTGTCGTCAAAGCGTTGAAGATGTGGCGACATTGGCTTGATGGGGCTAAACCCCCTTTTCTCATCTGGACTGACCACCGCAACCTGGAGTACATCCGGGCAGCGAGGAGACTGAATCCTCGTCAGGCAAGGTGGGCCATGTTTTTCACCCATTTTGTTTTCACCCTTTCTTACAGACCAGGTTCCCAGAATGTGAAGGCAGACGCACTGTCCCGGCTGTATGACAGAGAGGAGCGGCCCATGGATCTTACCTCCATACTCCCGGCCTCCTCCCTGGTGGCGCCAATAGTATGGGAGCTGGACGCGGACATTGAGCAGGCGGTACGTGCAGAGCCCGCTCCCCTCCAGTGTCCTGATGGGCGTCTGTATGTTCCGTCTGCTGTCCGTGACCGGCTGATCTATTGGGCTCACACGTCCCCCTCCTCTGGTCATCCAGGGATCAGTCGGACAGTGTGCTGTTTGAGTGGGAAGTACTGGTGGTCCACCTTGGCTAAGGACGTATACCTGAGGGTTTGCTCAGTGTGTGCCCAGTATAAGGCTCCTAGGCACCTGCCCAGAGTTAACCTGTCTGGGCTAGGGGGCAGTATTTTCACGGCAGGATAAAAAACGTACCCGATTTAAACTGGTTACTACTCTTGCCCAGAAACTAGAATATGCATATAATTAGTAGATTTGGATAGACACTCTAACGTTTCTAAAACTGTTTGAATGGTGTCTGTGAGTATAACAGAACTCATATGGCAGGCCAAAACCTGAGAGGATTCCATACAGGAAGTGCCCTGTCTGACAATTTGTTGTCCTTCTGTTGCATCTCTATCAAAAATACAGCATCTGTGCTGTAACGTGACACTTTCTAAGGCTTCCATTGGCTCTCTAAAGCCGCCAGAAAGTGGAATGGGGTATCTGCTGTCTCTGGGCAAAGTATAGCAGCAGAGTTGGTAAGTGGTCAGCCTGGGGACAGTGAGACTGAGATGCGCGTTCACGAGACTTCTCAATTTTTTGCTTTTAGTGTTTGAATGAATACAACATTGCCCGGTTGGAATATTATCGCTATTTTACGAGATAAATCGCATAAAAATTGATTTTAAACAGCGCTTGACATGCTTCGAAGTACGGTAATGGAATATTTGGATTTTTTTTGTCACGAAATGCGCTTGCGCGTTACCCTTCGGATAGTGACCTGAATGCACAAATAAAACGGAGGTATTTGGATATAACTATGGATTATTTGGAACCAAAACAACATTTGTTGTTGAAGTAGAAGTCCTGGGAGTGCATTCTGATGAAGAACAGCAAAGGTAATCCAATTTTTCTAATAGTAATTCTTAGTTTAGTGAGCCCCAAACTTGGTGGGTGTCAAATTAGCTGGCCTGTGATGGCCGAGCTATGTACTCAGAATATTGCAAAATGTGCTTTCGCCGAAAAGCAATTTTAAAATCTGACACAGCGTTTGCATAAAGGAGTTCTGTATCTATAATTCTTAAAATAATTGTTATGTATTTTGTCAACGTTTATCATGAGTAATTTAGTAAATTCACCAGAAGTTTTCGGTGGGTATGCTAGTTCTGAACATCACATGCTAATGTAAAAAGCTGTTTTTTTATATAAATATGAACTTGATTGAACAAAACATGCATGTATTGTATAACATAATGTCCTAGGAGTGTCATCTGATGAAGATCATCAAAGGTTAGTGCTGCATTTAGCTGTGGTTTTGGTTTTTGTGACATATATGCTTGCTTTGAAAATGGCTGTGTGATTATTTTTGGCAGGGTACTCTCCTGACATAATCTAATGTTTTGCTTTCGCTGTAAAGCCTTTTTGAAATCGGACAATGTGGTTAGATTAACGAGAGTCTTGTCTTTAAAATGGTGTAAAATATTCATACATTTGAGAAATTGAAGTTATAGCATTTTTTAGGTATTTGTTTTTTGCGCCACGCGATTCCACTAGCTGTTGACTAGGGTGGGACGTTTAAGCTACACCCCTTACCTGTTCCACAACGGCCTTGGTCGCACCTGTCGATTGATTTTCTTACCGATCTCCCCCCCCTCACAGGGTAACACCACGATCCTGGTCGTTGTGGACCGTTTCTCTAAGTCCTGCCATCTCCTCCCTCTGCCCGGTCTCCCTACAGCCCTACAGACGGCGGAGGCCTTTTTTACGCACGTCTTCCGGCACTACGGGGTGCCTGAGGATATAGTGTCTGATCGAGGTCCCCAGTTCACTTCGAGGGTCTGGAGGGCGTTCATGGAACGTCTGGGGGTCTCGACCCCGAGAGTAATGGGCAGGTGGAGAGAGTGAACCAGGATGTGGGTAGGTTTCTGCTGTCTTATTGCCAGGACCGACCGGGGGAGTGGGCGGCGTTCGTGCCCTGGGCCGAGATGGCTCAGAACTCGCTCCGCCACTCCGCCACTCCTCCACTAACCTCTCCCCCTTCCAGTGCGTACTGGGGTACCAGCCGCCCATGTTCACCTCCAGCGGGCCGTGCTGCGCCAGAAAACCAGCGGTGGTGGCTGACTCGCTCCAGGAGTCTGAGGTGCGGGAGGTTCCTCCGCCCCCTCTGGACATCGAGGGGGCCCCGGCGTACTCCGTTCGCTCCATACTGGATTCGAGGCGTCGGGCGAGGGGCCTTCATGTACCTCGTGGAGTGGGAGGGGTACGGACCGGAGGAGAGGTGCTGGGTCCCAGTCGAGGACATGTTGGACCCTTCAATGCTGCGGGAGTTCCACCGTCTCTGGCTGGATCGCCCTGCGCCTCGCCCTCCGGGTCGTCCCCGAGGCCAGTGTCGGCGTGCTGCTGGAGCCGCGCGTCAAGGGGGGTACTGTCACGACTTCCGTCGAGGTCGGTCCCTCTCCTTGTTCGAGCGGCGTTCGGCGTTTGACGTCACCGGTCTTCTAGCCATCGCCGATCCACCTTTCATTTTCCATTTGTTTTGTCTTGTTTTCCTGCACACCTGGTTTACATTCCCTCATTACTCATCTTGCATATAACCCTCTGTTTCCCCCCATGTCGGTGTGTGGAATTGTTTTGTGTAAATGTATGTGTACTCCAGGCTGGTTTGCGCCGGGTTATTGTAACCCGTGTGTGTTTAGTTTTCTGAGTGCCGTGTTTTGTTTGCCTCAATAAAGGGCTCCGTTTGCTACCCATTTCTGCTCTCCTGCGCCTGACTTCCCTGCAGCCAGTTACGCACTCCTTTACACATCTCTACATAACTGTTGGTCTGCCATCTTTGATACCATATCTAAAGTATTACAAGTGCCTTTTGCTCCTACTGCCATAACATCATTATTTGAGGTAATATCTGGTACCATAACATTACCAAAATACACATTTGACTTTGCAGCCTTTGTGAGTTTGTTGGCAAGAAGATTGATTTTACTTCTGTGGGAGTCGCCCACTCCTTGCTCTCATTTTGTGTGGATTAAAGATGTCTTACACTAGTAAATTGGAGAAGATAAAATATACCCTATGGGGTTCTTCTGACAAATTCTACCGAATGTGGCAACCTTTCTTTACCTATGTAGAAACACTGCAATTTCCCTCTACTCTACAGTAAACTGCCTACCTAAGCTTTTTATTTAATTGATCTACCTTTGAGTGTTTAATATTAGCCTGTCTTATTATTATAGTTGTTCTATTCGTTTTGAAGACTAGCCATGTTTTTTGTGCACTTTGTTGTTCCTAATGTATGTTTTGTTATGAAAGTATTACAGTACTTAAGTATTTCCTATTTTCGTGTGGGCGTATACATTCCTACCTCATTCAAAAAGCATGTACCCATGGTATATTGAATGTATAAGAACACGTGCAATGTACTGTATTTCAAGCATTGTTTACAGTAACTGTGAAAGAAAATACCAATAAAAAGAGTTACAAAAATAAATCTAAATCTCGAACATCACTGATCACTTGCGCTACTTACTTTTAATGTAATCTCAACCACAATCCAGGTCATTTAGTTGTGCTGATAGATGAAGCATAGTGATAAAACATTTAGTTGTTGTATAAATAAAAATGTATGACATTGTATTCCCATTTGAACTTCGATGTGCTTTTAAATGGCTGAAAGTGCAGTGATAACACATTTAGATGAACACTAAACCAAAAAGCTGACATTGTTTTTCCATTGGAATTTGGTTCTGCTTTTAGATGCTTGAAAGCATAGTGATACCACATTGGGAATTCAACAAACTTCGGGCTGTCTTTTTGAGTGGTTGAAGAAAGGTTGAAATCTCATTGATCAACCTCTCAACCAAAAATGACCCATATTTCCACGTTGAAATGACATGGTGAGCCCAGTGGGTTCTTTCTTCATCTCTTGTAAACGCTTCTTCATTCGGTTCTTCGCTGCTTTTTGAATTATGATTTTTGGACAGAACAGCCTACCTGTCCCCCACTTACACCTCACACGAATCTCTCAGTAGTGTTTCCAGTCCAGCTGCACACACTTCATCCGCTGATAGATTATTATAAAGTGCACGAACCAACGCCCTAGCAATGACTAACTGTCCCCGCACTCCTTAGAGCCAAGTGCCCAATGATGATTCATATGGAAGTTGCCCAGCCGGATGGGATGGTAGCCAAGCAGAGGAGAGGAGCCAGTGGAGGTAGGCATGACTAATCATAAGGAAGTGACTCACGGAATGGTAATCCATAAAAAAAATGTTGGAAATGTACTTAACAGGTCAATCTGTATGATTCTGGTCACTCAGAAGAGTTGGTAGGCTACAACATTGCTAAGAATAACAGACAGTTATTTTATTACCTGGCTGACGAACGACCCACATGACTACACAGGAAGACTTTGAGAGCTGGTGACAGCAGACTAACAGTTATGTTCATGTGGCTTATAATATGCTATTATTACAGTATGGGACTCCCTTTCCAAACCACACCTTTGACTGAACTCTGTACAGCCTGTGTAGCGTGTCTATGTCCGATCACAAACTGTGCAGGCGGACTAAATCACTCCAACCAGGGTTGTGTTTAGGAGGCACCAAACGGAAGAAAAGGGTATGAAACAGGGAGATACTATCTGAACTTGTCCAATAGGAAAAGCGTGTTTTTGTTGGCCCTAATGAACATGACTCAGGAGAGCCTCCGGGTTCTCCACCAGAGGAGAACAGAGCAGCTACATGACAGTACAATAGGTGGCACTGCATTCCCAGACATGAACATCACCAGGGCTCCTCAACCAAGAATATAGCCATAATGATAATAGGTAAATGTGCATAGCACAAAAATGTGTATGACTGTAAGGAGTGTGTACTGGCGGCAGAGAAGTCAGAAGCAGGAGAACAAAAACTGTGTTTCCAAACGGTGCAGTTTAGTAACAAAAAACCCACCGGAAAACAGAACAATCAAATATTGGTACAAGCACTTACAAAAAACAATCACCAACAAGGACATGAGGGGGAACAGAGGGTAAATACACAACATGTAATTGAATGGGATTGGAACCAGGTGGGATGGAAGACAAGACAAAACCAAAGGAAAATGAAAAGAGGATCAGCGATGGCTAGAAGGTCGGTGACTTCGACCGCCGAACGCCGCCCGAACAAGGAGAGGGACAAACTTCGCCGGAAGTCGTGACAATGACTCGACATCCTAACAAACAAAATAAAAGCAAACGTATATGTGTTTCACAGTATTTTTTTATCTATTTAATATGTACATTTTAAATGTACACTATTAGTGTTAGATGCACAGCCACTGATATAAACTGCAAAAATCTTATCTCTGGAGAATAAAATCAACAGAATCATTCCACCTCTTCATACCACTAGGGGGTCTGTCTGTTCTGGTAAAAGGCATTGGAGTCTTTGTAGTGTTTGGCCTCCCAAAACATTTAAGTGTTAACTTAAGTTGGGGACAGGCGTTCCTCTAGCGGAACGCCTAGCCAACATCCAATGGAACAGCAAAACATCAAAAATCGAATCATTTCAATTTCTCAAACATACGACTAAAATAACCACACAGCCATTTTCCAAGCAAGGATATATGTCACAAAAACCCAAAATACAGCTAAATGAAGCACTAACATTTGACGATCTTCATCAGATGACACTCCTAGGACATCATGTTACACAATACATGTATGTTTTGTTCGATAAAGTTCATATTTATATCCAAAAACTGCATTTTACATTGGCGCGTGATGTTCCGAAAATGTATTCCCACCAAAACTTGAATGAGCACATCAATTTACAAAAATACTCATCATAAACGTTGACAAAATACATAACAATAATTTTAAGAATTATAGATACACTACTCCTTGATGCAACCGCTGTGTCAGATTTTAAAATAGCTTTACGGAGAAAGCACATTTTTCAATATTCTGAGTACATAGCTTGCCATCAAAGCAAGCTATACAGATACCCGCCAAGTTCTGGGGTCAACTAAACTCAGAATTAGTATTATAAATATTCTCTTACCTATGCTGATCTTCGTCAGAATGCACTTCCAGGACTGCTACTTCCACAAGAAATTTTCTTTTTGTTCGAAATAATCCATATTTATGTCCAAATACCTCCATTTTGTTTGTGCGTTCAGATCACTATCCAAAGGCATAATGCGCGAGCGCAGTACTAGAGACGAAAAGTCAAATAGTTCCATTACCGTTCGTAGAAACATGTCAAATGTTGTTTACAATCAATCTACAGGGTATTTTTAATGTAAAAGTGCGATAATATTCCAACCGGACAATAACGTATTCATTCCAGGAGAAAAAGAAGGAACGGCGCAATCGCGGGCTCGCGCATCACCAAGCCCTTTGTCCTCAGGCAGTCCACTCATTGACTGAGCTACTATTTTCTGCCCAGTAACAGGAGAAGGATGAAAAAACTTTCTGAAGGCTGTTGACAGCCAATGAAAGCCTTAGGAAGTGCAATGTGACCCCACAGACACTGTAGTTTCGATAGGGATTCAAAAGAAGGACTACAATTCTCAGATTTCCCACTTCCTTGTTGGATTTTTCTCAGGTTTTTGCCTGCCATATGAGTTCTGTTATACCCACAGACATCATTCAAACAGTTGTAGAAACTTCAGAGTGTTTTCTATCCGAATCTACTAATAATATGCATATTCTAGTTTCTGGGCCCGAGTAGTAGGCCATTTAATTTGGGTACGTTTTTCATCCGGCCGTGAAAATACTGCCCCCTATACCTTAACAGGTTTTAACATTAGATCTACTCTATTTTTTATGAGAACCAGCCAGACAGAAGAGAAGGGCTGTGGAGTTTCACTGAAGAAAAGTTTTAATCTTCCCTCTCCTACCTGATTTCCCCTCGCTTCACATACCAATTACTGAGTCTGTCTTCTGAAGACAACAGAGAGAGACACCCTGTGTGTGTGTGTGTGTGTGTGTGTGTGTGTGTGTGTGTGTGTGTGTGTGTGTGTGTGTGTGTGTGTGTGTGTGTGTGTGTGTGTGTGTGTGTTGTGTGTGTGTGTGTGTGTGTGTGTGTGTGTCTGGGTGTGTGTCTGGGTGTGTGTCTGGGTGTGTGTGTGCATGCATGTGAGTGTGTTTGCAACAGCTCACTGTCATGTCATGTTTAATGTCTCTCCATCTATAATGACTTGTTCTGTATGCTTCTGTGTGCTTCACTAACCACAAGTTTTCTCTACCTTTTCTTTTTTCAAGTTTTATTTCTTCCTATTACCTATTTTCATGATATTGCTAAATATATATTTTATGGAAGTACATTTGCAAGTCTGAATAGTTTTGAGACTGATAGGCGCTCTGGTGTAATATTAACAACAAGTATTAGACTTTCTCTGGTTCTTTATTGTCCAATACCAAGTTTGGACAGTAGTCCTTGCATCAATAACTCCTTCTATGAATTTGAGAGTGGTTACATTCCTTTTGTCCCATCCCTCAGCTTTATAACAAAAGCGTGCTGGGTTGCCCTTTGCCTGAAAAATAAAACAATTACAGGTTGTCCCTTTAAAGTTAGAATCCTTGATTGAAACAATGTCAAAGCCTCAACCCACCTCTGTTTTGATAAAAAGCTGAGGGATGGACCTGGAGAAATATAACCACTCTCAAATTCATAAGCAGAGCTATGGATACAAGGACTGACCATCCATGTTTTCAAATGAGCAGTTTTAACCATGTTTTGAAGCTATACAGTGTTTGTTTACATTTACATTACTTACACACATTGGAGTAGAACAAGCGTGTATTGTTGGATCAGATGAGGTATAATAGTTGCTCATGAGGCATTTATAAGTTATATTTTTCAAGAATCAATGGGTTTATGTCATTCATTTAGAAGTTCACAAATGGATGTAGCAACTAAGGATTCAAGCTTTAAAATTGGTTGGGGATATAGGCATAATTCTCCTCAACAATGACAAAGCTAAGAATGATTGTATAATAAGCACATACTTCTTCCTTGCACTTTAGACAGACCACTTATAACACATTAGTGTCAATAACCTTAACAATCTTGCAGCACACCTCCAAGTCCAGAGTCTGCTTTAGAATAATGAATAAGTGGTGACATCACACACTGCCCACTTCAAAACACATTCCTTGATGAAAAACATGACACAGAGCCTGAGAAAGTCTCTAATTAGCTGTAAAACATTTTTGGGGAAAACAACAGATGAACGTCACACAAACACACACGCATGAGAACGTGTGTACACACACAACGTCCCAGCCCGGAAAGACAAAAACATACACAAACACACACAAACACACACACACACACACAGGCACAAACACACACACTGCAGTTAAAGGCAGTGGTGTAAAGTACTTAAGTAAAAATACTTTAAAGTACTACTTATGTAGTTATTTAAGGTATATGTACTTTACTTTACTATTTATATTTTTGACAACTTTTACTTTTACTTCACTACATTCCTAAAGAAAATAATGTACTTTTTACTCCATAAATTTTCCCTGACACCCAAAAGTACTCCTTGCATTTTGAATGCTTAGCAGGACAGGAAAATAGTCCAATTCATGCACTTATCAAGAGAACACCTTGTACTGCCTCTGATCACTAAACACACATGCTTAGTTTGTAAATGATGTCTGAGTGTTGGAGTGTGCCCCTGGCTATCCGTAAAATTAAAATAAATCAAACGGTGCTGTCTGGTTTGATTAACAAAAGGAATTTAAAATTATTTATACTTTTACTTTTGATACTTAAGTATATTTTAGCAATTACATTTACTTTTGCTACTTAAGTGGATTTAAAACCAAATACTTTCAGACTTTTACTCAAGTAGCATTTTACTCTGTGACTTTCACTTTTACTTGAGTCATTTTCTATTAAGGTATCTTTACTTTTACTTAAGTATGACAATTGGGTACTTTTTCCACTACTGGGTAAATGTGACAATTAAATTGTACTATTATTGAAGGTCATTATTTCAGAGGAGGAAGAGGCAGAATGCGATGCAATGTGTGTGTGTGTGTGTGTGTGTGTGTGTGTGTGTGTGTGTGTGTGTGTGTGTGTGTGTGTGTGTGTGTGTGTGTGTGTGTGTGTGTGTGTGTGTGTGTGTGTGTGTGTGTGTGTGTGTTAATAAATGTAGTAGTGTTGGATTTCAAGGTGCTGAATTTGGATGAGACCAGGCCCAAAGACAGTAGTGTCTGGATAAATAATGCAACAGTACAGACAGACTGTCTCAGATCTGACAGAGCCATGGGGAGATTGTGTAGGAGTCTGTTCACAGAGAGTAGAGGGGACGGAGGGCACTTTCTCTCTCTCTCGTGCTCTTTCTTTCTCTGTCTCACTCTTTCTCACATTATCTCTCTTTCAAGTAGAGTTTGACAGAAAATTACAAAAACCACAACACCAACAAAGACACAACTGTCATACAAATGATTGAAGAGTGACTGGCACTGTGCTTTTCTGGTCTTATTTGTTTGGTTGTGTGTCTGATGCCAGAGGGGATGGAGGGCACATTATGTCTGAAATGAGGTGTGAGTTTCATTGGCTTTATTGGCATGGGAAACATATGTTTACATTGCCAAAGGAAGTGAAATAGATAATAAACAAAAGTGAAATAAACAATAAAAGTTCCAAAGGAGTGGAGCCATTTCAATGTCATATTATGTCTATATACAGTTTTGCTGTCACGTCTGCTCCCGCTCCCCCTCTCGGGTGCTTGACATCTCCGGTCTACTAACCGCTGGTCTACTAACAACCTGTCCTGGAAACCCATCACTTCGCACACCTGGCAATCTTCATTACGCACACCTGCGCCTCGTCATTAGGCAAACCTGGACTTCATCCCTTCCCTGATTACTCCCCCTTTATCTAGCACTCCTTTGTTATCACCCTTCAGGCAGCGTCATTTCTGTGTTCATGTTCAGACGCTAATCTTATTTGTGTATTCACTTTATGTGTGGGTGGCAGGTAGCCTAGCGGTTAGAGTGTTGGGCCAGTAACCGAAAGGTTGGGGCTTGGGCGGGTGTATTAGTACAGTATTAGTACAGTATATTAGTTCATATGTGTGAATGTCATGTTGAGGTCCTTGCTGCAAGGGCGGGGGGCATGGGGGGCAGAAGGAGCATAAGACTGATCTAGGGGGGCCTAGGGGGGCCTATATAGTGTGTGGCTAGGGTTTGTTTGGGGAGGGGTCAACTGGTTGGGGTGGGGATGTGGTTGGTGGTGCTGTGGTCTGGGTCTATGTCCTCTTGGTGTGGATCCTCTTGGTGCAGGTCCTCCGGGGGAGTCTCGCAGTTCTGGGAGGGTGTCTCGCTGTTGCTCCTTTGTGAGGTTCTGGGCTGCATTTGAGGGTGATGTTCTTCAGGGTCCTGGAAGGGTGAAAGTATTTCCGTGGTAGCAGGGTGGAGATAACCACTTGAGCGTTTGAGAAAGCGGAAGAGACTTTTTCAATCACTCCCTTGAGTCCCTTGAGTGCTGTGGCTACCCTTTCCTCATTTGTGCCTGTGTGTATTATGATGTGGCTGTGGGACCCTAGTCGGTCCTCAGACAGCAGCTCCATTACAAGCCGGGTGTTAGGACACCAGAGTTTAGCTACTTGGTGTTTTGGAAAAAGTTTCCTGTCATCATTGTGTTTCCCATTTGAGTCAATGAGGAGCGCAATCTATGGATTTTGTGTGTCCTCAGTGGGTGTCGGGGTGTTGTCAGCAGAGCTATCCGGTGGGCTGAAAGGGAGGGTGCCTGGAGGGGGAGTCTGTTGGGTTGGTGGATCCTACCTTCTCTGTCCTGTTGAAGTGGGCGGTTGGCTTCTCTGGGGGGATGGCTAGCTCTTTCTCACCTCCTCCTGCAGTGCTCTTAGCTGGGCTGTGTGTTCCTCTGTTAGCTGTGCCATGTGTTCCTCTGTTTTTTATGTCTGTGCTGTCTGGAGCGTGTGGACTAGCTCTCTGAGCGCTCCACCATGTCTCTCACCAGCTCGGTGAATTCCCTCTCAATGATGGAGGAGCAGTGCAGTCGTGTGTTCGGTCCTGCAGGGGTGACAATCCTCGTCTGCAGGACAGTTTGAAGAGGTTTGATCAGACTCGCTCGGGGTGGGGTGGTCATCACCAAGAAAAAAAGCTTCTCCTGTCATGGTCTCGCTTTGATTCTGTGGAAATCCTTTTGTAAATGTATGAAATAGCCCTGCACCACTATTCCATAGGTTGACAGAGGGTGTCTCAGTGTCCTCATTTTCCAGTATTATGATTTCCCATGTCAGTGTCAGTGTGCACTGCGCCCGGCCCACCACAGGGGTTGCTAGCGTGATGGGACAGGGACATTCCTGCCAGCCAAACCCTCCTCTAAACTGCACAACGCTGGGCCAATTGTGCGCCACCCCATGGGTTTCCAGTCGCGGCCGGCTGCGACAGAGCCTGGACTCGAACCCAGAATCTCTAGTGGCACAGCTAGCACTGCAGTGCCTTAGACCACTGCGCCAACTCGGGAGGTCCCCCCCCCAATTCCCTCATGGGAGAGAGGTTGTATGCTCTTATAGCTGTGTGCCATGCCCAGGGATGGTCTGTGTGGAAGATTAGGTTGATTACGTTCCCATTTTTGTGGCAGTCAGCAAAAATCTCTCTGGATTGTCCATGGAGAGCTTCTCTTTGTATTCTTTCTGTGCCTTGTCATTTTTAATATCCAAGGGGTACTGTACTGTAGTGACCTCTGCACAGTAGGAAGCCATGGAGCAGGGGGCCAAAGAGGCCTCTGCATTTGGGTAGGGGAGGAACCCTGCTGACATTGTTGGGCTCAGGGGCTTCACAGCTCTCACTTCAAACTTCAGTGCCAATTAATGTTGCAGCCGGGTCTGTTCTTTCCTTGCAAGTTTGGTAGCCTTTTAACTTAGCATTCAGTATTTATAAAGTAAAATATCTAGAGATTATTGTAATGTTATTTTACTTCTAGGCTTTTGAAGTAGCTTCAGACTGAACATGACTTACTCAGTTCCAGGTTGGATATCTGTTGTGCTTCTTTTGCTGGTTGCTGGTTTGTCAGAAAGTTTGCTGGATAGTCCTTGGCAGTAAGAATCCTTGGTAATAAAAAGTAATATTAGTTTGTAAGTTAGTTAGGACACATCCCGATTTCCGGGATGTCTCCTGGTGCGACAAACAGCACTGTAGCTCTGCCATCTTCCATCGCAGATGCAGAAGACCACCATAGGCTGATGTGGTGGATTGAGACACATCCCATACAAATAAACTGATATCTCTAGCTGAAACATACTTTTTTGTGTGTGTGTTAATTAGACTCAAGGGGGGTTTGTTAAAGCCTAACATAACGTAATTACAGTGCCTCAGCAAGTATTTATAACCCTTGACCTATTCCACATTTTCTTGTGTTACAGCCTGAATTCAAAATTGATTAAATATTGTTCTCACCCAACTACACACAATACCGCATAATGACAAAGTAAACAATGTTTCTAGAAATGTTTGCATATTTATTAAAAATGAAATGCAGATATATTTCATTTACATATGTATTCACACACTGAGTCAATACTTTGGAGAAGCACATTTGACAGCAATTACAGCTGTGAGTCTAAGAGCTTTACACACCTGAATTGTGCAACAGTTTCCCATTATTATTTTTAAAATTCTTCAAGCTCTGTGAAATTGGTTGTTGATCATCGCTAGACAACCATTTTCAGGTCTTGCCACGGATCTTCAAGTAGATTCTGGAAAATTCCAGAAAATGATGTCATGGCTTTAGAAGCTTCTGATAAGCTAATTGACATCATTTGAGTCAATTGGAGGTGTAACTGTGGATGTATTTCGAGGCCTACCTTCAAACTCAGTGCCTCTTTGCTTGACATCATGGAAAATTTAAAGAAATCATCCAAGACTTCAGAAAAAAAATTGTAGACCTCCACAAGTCTGGTTTATCCTTGGGAGCAATTTCAAAACGCCTGAAGGTACCACGTTCATCTGTACAAACAATAGTACGCAAGTATAAACACCATGGGTGCAGGGGCGAAAATCTGATATCAACTTTGGAGGGGACAATTACATGAAATTTTCTCAAGAGCAATTCCTGAGGGGGACACCAAAAGTAGTGCTGTAACACATAGCCTACATTGTAATATGGTAAATGTATATTGAGGAACCAAAGAAATAAGGTGTTTGCCGTACGCCTAACTACCGGTACCCAAAACTACACAACTAATCACAACAGCAATACCATTGCCTTTAACAAATCTTAGTTCAGTCACCAGTTTAAGTTGAGAGTGGGGGTATCCATGGCATTTTCCAATTATGTTCCTATTTTACAAGTAAAAAAAATTGAGAACATTTCATAATGTTGCCAAACAAAGACTCAACAAACTTACCTGAGACTCCCTGTCTCTGCCAGTCTGTCCCTGCATATCTGTCCCCAACTCTGCTGTCTGTGTGCCATCTGTTGCCTGCTCTGCCTAATGACATCATTGTGAAACATTTCCATTAGAATTTCATTTCTTTCTTATGAACATTTGATCAACTAGTCTTTGAGATATTAGGCTACTAGGGATCTTACTATGCGTTTTGGTGTATTGAAAAATACTCTGATGTCCTCTGATGTTCTATCATTCTATTTGGGCTTCGATCTAAAAGGTAGCTAGCAAATGTGAAACGGATTAAAATGACAAGAGTTGACAGCTGTATGAGTTCACCATTTACACAACATATGCTGCAACCTTTTGTTGAAAAAAGAATAATATGAAAAATAGTTTGTTTCATATTGGCTGGCTTCCAACAATAGCTGAATTTTCAAAGCTAACGAGCACCAATTCAGTTTCAGTGGTGTTTGCTATAATCTTTGCTACCCGGGTTAAATAAAGGTGAAATAAATAAATAAATAAAAGTTCCCTTGCGACAATTTAGCTTTTGCAACGAGACCATTAAATATATTTAAGACAATGGTAGAAGAGAGTGTAGTTCTGTTCAGTTTGGACTTCAGTTTATCGCTAACCTTATCACAGGGACTTTGAAGCACTAACTTACATCATCTGCATGCTGATCTTGGAATAAATTGACGATAGCAAAGATTCCATCTTTGACGACGCCACATAAATGGAATAGGTACTAGCTAGCTTAATAGTTAATATTTGCGCGCTAGCTCTGCATATTCAGCTAGTGTGTGTGCGCGATTGACTGGATTAACCTTATGTCAGTTACGTTCATTGAGTGCCTTTCAGACAGTAGACACAACCCCTCTGTTACCTTGCCAACTAAAAACTGGCAGTGGATCAAACCATTGTGAGGCAAAGGGTGGGGGGGTCGCAATCTTTTGAAACTTAAAAACGCGCTATTAAGTGTCTATAATCAGCACAATTGCTTTCATTGCGTATTATTAATATTATTTAAGTTACATAGTTATGTTTCAGTGATATATTGGGGGGGACAAATCATATTTTTCCCAGGATGGGGGGGTCGTGTCCCCCCCATCCCCCCCGGGATTTCCGCCCCTGCATGGGTGAAATAAATCATTCTCTCTACTATTATTCTGACATTTCACATTCTTAAAATAAAGTGGTGATCCTAACTGACCTAAGACAGGGAATGTTTACTAGGATTAAATGTCAGGAATTGTGAAAAACTGAGTTTAAATGTATTTGCCTAAGGTGTATGTAAACTTTCGACTTCAACTTTTTACATAACTTTTTTTACTTTTATAAGTGAATTTTAAAATGCAAGCACATGCACGCACAGACGTACATATTCATGCACACACATACACACACACACGTCTTCTCAAATCAGCCCTAGTTATGGTCCTCTAATAGTCCTCATGGGTGATGGAAATAAAGAAATGCCAATTTCCTCTGAAATTCACGTTTGCCAACAAAGAAGCACTTCTGTTAAACAGACACAGAGGATCGCTCTTGCAACTAAGCTCCGAAAAGAATGGCTAAACATCACAATTACATCTTTGGAATCGGGTTAGGAATACAAGTGCCTGTTTAATTGATATCAGAGTGGAATATATTCGTTTTTTTCATTTCTTATTCCACAGAAACAAATCTCTATGGCTGTGTCCCAAATTGCACCCTATTCCTTACATAGCGCATAGAGCCCTAGTCAAACTATATAGAGAATAAGGTGCCATTTTGGGACGCATCCTACATTCTCTGTGATGCAACATAAAGGTTGGGAGTTAGAAGACAATATACAGGACATTTTCCATAGGCTTTTTCCTAAGTGTTTGTAGCATTATCTAGAGAGTTTGGTCTTATATGATGTAAGCAATGCTGGGAGGGGAGGAGTGGAGGGAAGACAAGAGGAGATACTGAATGATGTACAGTCAGATGGCCTGGGACTTTTGGGGTGAATCCTGTGTAGATTTGGGGAGCCCAAAGTGCACAACTTTAATAAAAACACCCTATTCTATCATAATTCACATCTTCCTATCCTTCTACCATATTTGTAGTGTGGACCGAGAAGATGATGTCCATAAGCTTTGTGCTGAGCTACGATGGTGGCTAACTGAATGCCCAGTTTGCCCAGCCACCCTCCTACTACTGAAGCTTAGACAGATTGATGTGATAGTCCTGCAGATGCTCACAACAGTCCTTGGAGCCCCTGGCTGCTTATGAGATTGATCCAGCACGCTGCCACCATGTTTGCTGCTGCTGCTGCTTCGTGATAAGTATTACTTTATTTGTATTTCTAACAAAGTGTCTTCACAGTCATTGTCTTGCATGTTATAGAATGTCATTTTGCAACCATTCCTAGAATTATGAGAAAGAGCAAAATCAAATCAAAGTGTATTTGTCACATGCACAGAATGCAACAGGGGTAAACAATACAGATACAATGTTGCTTACAAGCTCTTCCTCAACAGTGCAGTGTCAATATCAAAGGTAAGAAAATAGAAAATCCAGAATAGGATCTTAAAGAGAGATATGCTCAAATAAAAACGAATTAGAAATAAAAACACAATTAATGCTATATACAAGGTCAGTACCAGTATCATATCAATGTGCAGGGATACAGTGGTAGTAGAGGTAGATACAATATGTATATGAAGGCATGTATAAAACTGATGGAACAGCAGGATAAGTGTGTGTGTGTGTGTGTGTGTGTGTGTGTGTGTGTGTGTGTGTGTGTGTGTGTGTGTGTGTGTGTGTGTGTGTGTGTGTGTGTGTGTGTGTGTGTGTGTGTGTGTGTGTGTGTGTGTGTGTGCGCGCAAAAGTGGTCAGTGTAAGTGTATGTGAGTGTGTGGTTAGAAACCTGTGAGCAGCCATCACTTAGCTGTTCAACAGTCTCATTGCTTGGAGATAGAAGCTGTCTCTGAGCCTGTTTGTCCGAGGCCTGATGCTCCGGTACCACTTTCCAGGGGGTAGCGGAGAGAACAGCCCATGGCTGGGGTGGCTGACGTCTTTGGCAATTTTCGGTCCTTACCCAGATCAGGTAAAGTAGCCCATGTACCACAAACACATCTTCTGTTGGAAAACTTCCATAGCACAACTGTGTTACACGAGTGAGTGAGTGAGTGAGTGAGTGAGTGAGTGAGTGAGTGAGTGAGACGAGAGACAGAAAGAAAGAGAGGGTGGAGAGAGAGAGACTCCGACTGGGCCCCCAGGGTGGTCCACAGGAAGTGGCGGGGCAGGGGTGGAGGAGGGAGAAAAGTTGGGAGGAGGGCGAGGAGTATGAGGGTGGGGATGAGGGGGGAGGAGATGGCAGAAAACAGAGCGGGAAGATGGGGGGAGGGAGAGGATGGAGGAAGAAATAAAGGGGAGGAAAGTGGGTGATCAGACACAGATGCTATTTGTGATTACAGTGTAGCATTCATCATCCTCTCCCATGATGCTTGTTATCCATCCAAGATCCACTGTCACCATAACTGATTGAATGAGATGGGTAATGGAGAGGAGAGGGGAGGGGATGTGTGTGTGGGGCGGCGCACGAGGTGGTGGGATGCAGACAGTAAAGCAGCCATTCTATCTCGAGCTCTCTCAGCATCAGCACCACGGGATTACGAGCTGTCTGCTTCTGAAACGGAGAAGAGTATCGGTTTCAAACCTGCAGGGCGAAATCTAGACAAGGCAACACGAATTTCAGTGTCGAAAGGGGAAGTTGGAAGGCAAATAGCAGGTGCGCAAACAATCCACAGGTTTGTAGGAATTCGAATGCCATTTTTTCAACACCAGTCGATTTTGTTTCATGATTAATTATTCTCAATAAACTACAATTGTTATTATTTCCCTTCTCTATGAAAATGTAAGACCGAGCTGGTATCGGAATTGTTCATGATAAAAGTAGGCTTGATGTAGCCATCATACAATTGTCTGAATGGTGAGACACCGTTTCTGGAGGACAGATGTGATGTGTGCTGCCAACAGGTGTGGTAAACTAGTTTTAACCTAGTCGGAATCACCAAGGCTTCTAACGGGAAATACCTGGCTCCTGTTGTCCATAACCATTGTCATGCATGTAAAAGGGAATTGGAATACCTGTTAAAGTGATGCTCCAGAACTTATGTATATATTTCAGCCAGTACTTTTGAATGTAGTGCTCCCTAGCCTAAACGGGTCCCAGTTTTGTGTGTAATACCTCATCCAATTGTGTACGAAGTCACCCATTTCGTATGATACGTTACGTATGATATGTTACGAATCCAATTCGTATGATATGTTACGAATCCAATTCGTATGATATGTTACGAATCCAATTCGTATGATATGTTACGAATCCAATTCGTATGATATGTTACGAATCCAATTCGTATGATATGTTACGAATCCAATTCGTATGATATGTTACGAATCCAATTCGTATGATATGTTACGAATCCAATTCGTATAATGTGTTACAAATCTGTTGCGATTAAGATCCCAGACTGCATCTATAAACCACATTAACCTGCTAGGTCTGTCAAAAGAAAGAGAACGGCGGGAGGTGGCATTTCTGCAAAACCCTAACCTCCTCCTCCTTCCCATCGTA
The DNA here is from genome assembly GCF_901001165.1 of Salmo trutta. Taxonomy (NCBI): domain Eukaryota; kingdom Metazoa; phylum Chordata; class Actinopteri; order Salmoniformes; family Salmonidae; genus Salmo; species Salmo trutta. The sequence goes on along the minus strand of NC_042979.1, from coordinate 3,559,998 downwards.
ATGCCATCGGTAACCGAGATAGAAGTTCTAGAAGTTCTTCACGGCACTGACTGCACAGCCCGGTTTGACATTTCCACAGCTGTTGCTGTGTCACTTGGACACCATGGACGCGCTAATAAAGGGATTCTCAAAAGCCAAGGATGGGATCGTGGCAGCAGCGGAGAAGACAAAGCAGGGAGTAACTGGGGCGGCTGAGATGACAAAAGAGGGCGTTATCTTTGTCGGTAGGTCTTGACAATTGTAGCCTACATGCTCTTTCCTTATACTTTCTTTTTAATCATTGCTCAGATGTTGAATGTTAAATGTTGCTGAGATGTTGAATGTAAGAAATGATGTATGACCATGGTTAAAGTGATCATTTTATTGAATGACTGTGGTCCCATTGACATCAATGGGATGTTAAATATTTGTCACCTGTCCTTCACGTTTTGTTCTTTTCATAGGCAACAAAACAAAGGACGGAGTCACAACAGGTAGGCTACATGTCACCATTACCACCATTACTCAGTTGAGTACAGGCTTAACTGAATGACAGCAGAGACAGAATACAATATGGAATTTTATTGAATAGTTGGGGTAGGCCTTGTCTCTGAGGAATGGTCCTTAGAACGGGGTTCCGATGATGGGCCTTCAGGTTATTATGCTGGTGGTGGTGGGGAGGTGGAAGGTCGTTGGAAGACTGTTGCTGCAAAACATCAAGTCAGAGACAGATATGCCCTAGATTTATGCCTATTGGTTGACAGAAAGGGAAGTGATTATTGCACAAGTGACCCCATAGGTTAATCAGCAAGCGTGGTGGAATTGCCTTAGTGTGCTATGCTCATTGGATGAAGTTAATAGGTGAATGACAGAGCTTTCCACACCTGGATTGTGTAACATTTGGCCATTATTATTTTCAAAATTCTCCAAACTCTGTCAAATTGATTGTTGATCATTGCTAGACAACCGTTTTCAAGTCTTGCCATAGATTTTCCTGTAAATTTAAGTCAAAATTATAACTCAGCCACTCAGGAACATTCACTGTCTTCTTGGTAAGCAACTCCAGTGTAGATTTGGCTTTGTGTTTTACGTTATTGTCCTGTTGAAAGGGGAATTCATCTCCCAGTGTCTGGTGGAAAGCACACTGAACCAGGTTTTCCTCTAGGATTTTGCTTGTGCTTAGCTCCATTCCATTTATTTTTTATCATGAAAAACTCCCCAGTCCTAAACGATTACAAGCTGTAACGGCCGTCGGGAGAGAGAGTAGACCAAGGCGCAGCGGAGTTAGTGTTCATCATGATTTTAATTAACGTAAGAACACGATACAAAAAACAACAAAACCGACAGCCAAAACAGTCCTGTCAGGTGCGAAACGAAACAGAAACAATTACCCACAAAACCCCAACGGAAAAACAGGCACTTATGTGTGACTCCCAATCAGCAACAACCAACAACAGCTGTGCCTGATTGGAAGCCACTCGGCCAAAATCAATGAAACAGACAACATAGAAAATGAACATAGAACGCCCACCCAATGTAACACCCTGGCCTAGCCAAAATAAAGAACAAAAAACCCCTCTCTATGGCCAGGGCGTTACACAAGCATATCCATAACATGATGCAGCCACCACTTTGCTGGTATATACGAAGAGTGGTACTCAGTAATGTGTTGTATTGGATTTGCCCAAACATAACACTTTGTATTCAGGACAAAAAGTTAATTGCTCTATTAAACTCTATAACTGTTTTAAAGTCACCATTGGCCTCATGGTGAAATCCCTGAGCGGTTCCCTTCCCCTCCGGCCCGTATCTTTGTAGTGACTGGGTGTATTGATACACCATCCAAAGTGTAATTAATAACTTCACCATGTTCAAAGGAATATTCACTGTCTGCTTTTTATTTTTACCCATCTACCAATAGGTGCCCTTCTTTGCGAGGCATTGGAAAACCTCACTGGTCTTTGTGGTTGAATCTGTGTTTGAAATTCACTGCTCGACTGAGGGACCTTACAGATAATTGTATGCGTGGGGTACAGAGATGAGGTAGTAATACAAAAATAATGTTAAACACTATTATTGCACACAGAGTGAGTCCATGCAACTTATGTGATTTGTTAAGCAAATGTTTACTACTGAACTTATTTAGGCTTGCCATTACAAAGGGGATGAAGACTTATTGACTCAAGACATTTCAGCTTAATTTTTTTAATTAATTTGTAAAAATGTCTAAAACATAATTAATTCCACTTTGACATTATAGGGTATTGTGGGTAGGGCAGTGACCAAAAATCTCAATTTAATCCATTAGAGATTCAGGCTGTAACACAACAAAATGTGGAATAAGTTAAGGGGTATGAATACTTTCTGAAGGCGCTATAAGTAAGTGGGTCGTTCCACCAATTCGGTGCCTTTTGAGAAGTGTAACTTAGTCCAAAAAAACATTTGATTTCACCTCATTTTAAAATTCTGTCATAAAGAGCACATGTTCAACTTAATAAAAAACATGTTTTACCATCTCAAGAAGTTAAATAAAAAAGGACTATAGTAAGTGCCAAATAAATCAAATCTAATTTTATTTGTCACATGCGCTGAATACAACAGGTGTAGACTTTACCATGAAAGGCTTACTTACAAGCCCTTATTTATCTGTAAATAGCCCACCCAACTACCTCATCCCCATATTGTTATTTCTTTTTTTTGCTCCTTTGCACCCCAGTATCTCTACTTGCACATTCATCTTCTGCACATCTATCACTCCAGTGTTTAATTGCTAAATTGTAATTATTTTGCCACTATGGCCTATTTATTGCCTTACCTCCCTAATCTTACTGCATTTGCACACACTGTATATAGACTTTTCTATTGTGTTATTGACTGTACGCTTGTTTATTCCATGTGTAACTCTGTGTCGTTTGTGTCGCACTGCTTTGCTCTATCTTGGCCAGGTCGCAGTTGTAAATGAGAACTTGTTCTCCACTGGCCTACCTGGTTAAAGGAAGGTGAAATAAAATTTTAAAAAATAAAAAATTAACCAACAATGCATTTTTAAGAAAAAATGAGTCTAGAAAAAATTTACAAAATAAACTAAAGTAATAAAAAGTAACACAATAAAATAACAATAAAAAGTTGACAATTTCTTCTTAAATCAGCCATAAATCCCCTTGTGACTGGGAATGGTAGCTTGTTTTTCATAAATGACTGTCAAAGCAACAAAATAACTAGAGCTTTACAACAAAGGTGAAACTTGGAGAAATGTTGAGTTTAAGTGGGTTAAAATCTTCCTAGAAGTGACCCCCACATATGTTCTCTCTCTTTCCCGGTAGTTGCAGGTAAAACAGTGTCTGGAGTTTCCCAGGTGGGCGGGGCCATGGTGACAGGTGTGACAGCAGTGGCCCACAGGACTGTGGAGGGGGCGGGGAATATTGCTGCTGCGACCGGATTGGTCAAGAAAGACCCAGCCAAACAGGTGAGAACCTGAGATACCTGACACATACTTCTACCTTGTTCAATATTTGATACCCTCACTTACACAAACACTTTACAGCTCTCTATCTCTTAGTTTTAGCTCTACCTCTCTCTAACACAACATTTAAATTGAGATGAATGACAAACAGGTGGGGGTTACTTTTTATTCTTATACACATATACAGTGCATTCGGAATGTTTTCAGACCCTTTGACTTTTTCCACATTTTGTTACGTTACAGCCTTATTGTAATATTGGTTAAATCATTTTTTCCCCTCAATCAACACACAATACCCCATTATGACAAAGCAAAAAACATATATATATATACACTGCTCAAAAAAATCAAGGGAACACTTAAACAACACAATGTAACTCCAAGTCAATCACACTTCTGTGAAATCAAACTGTCCACTTAGGAAGCAACACTGATTGACAATAAATTTCACATGCTGTTGTGCAAATGGAATAGACAACAGGTGGAAATTATAGGCAATTAGCAAGACACCCCCAATAAAGGAGTGGTTCTGCAGGAGGGGACCACAGACCACTTCTCAGTTCCTATGCTTCCTGGCTGATGTTTGGGTCACTTTTGAATGCTGGCGGTGCTTTCACTCTAGTGGTAGCATGAGACGGAGTCTACAACCCACACAAGTGGCTCAGGTAGTGCAGCTCATCCAGGATGGCACATCAATGCCAGCTGTGGCAAGAAGGTTTGCTGTGTCTGTCAGCGTAGTGTCCAGAGCATGGAGGCGCTACCAGGAGACAAGCCAGTACATCAGGAGACGTGGAGGAGGCCGTAGGAGGGCAACAACCCAGCAGCAGGACCGCTATCTCCGCCTTTGTGCAAGGAGGAGCAGGAGAAGCACTGCCAGAGCCCTGCAAAATGACCTCCAGCAGGCCACAAATGTGCATGTGTCTGCTCAAATGGTCAGAAACAGACTCCGTGAGGGTGGTATGAGGGCCCGACATCCACAGGTGGGGGTTGTGCTTACAGCCCAACACCGTGCAGGACTTTTGGCATTTGCCAGAGAACACCAAGATTGGCAAATTCGCCGCTGGCGCCCTGTGCTCTTCACAGATGAAAGCAGGTTCACACTGAGCACGTGACAGACGTGACAGAGTCTGGAGATGCCGTGGAGAACGTTCTGCTGCCTGCAACATCCTCCAGCATGACCGGTTTTGCAGTGGGTCAGTCATGGTGTGGGGTGGCATTTCTTTGGGGGGCCGCACAGCCCTCCATGTGCTCGCCAGAGGTAGCCTGACTGCCATTAGGTACCGAGATTAGATCCTCAGACCCCTTGTGAGACCATATGCTGGTGCGGTTGGCCCTGGGTTCCTCCTAATGCAAGACAATGCTAGACCTCATGTGGCTGGAGTGTGTCAGCAGTTCCTGCAAGAGGAAGGCATTGATGCTATGGACTGGCCCGCCCGTTCCCCAGACCTGAATCCAATTGAGCACATCTGGGACATCATGTCTCGCTCCATCCACCAACGCCACGTTGCACCACAGACTGTCCAGGAGTTGGCGGATGCTTTAGTCCAGGTCTGGGAGGAGATCCCTCAGGAGACCATCCGCCACCTCATCAGGAGCTTGCCCAGGCGTTGTAGGGAGGTCATACAGGCACGTGGAGGCCACACACACTACTCAGCCTCATTTTGACTTGTTTTAAGGACATTACATCAAAGTTGGATCAGCCTGTAGTGTGGTTTTCCACTTTAATTTTGAGTGTGACTCCAAATCCAGACCTCCGTGGGTTGATAAATTGAATTTCCATTGACTATTTTTGTGTGATTTTGTTGTCAGCACATTCAACTATGTAATGAAAAAAGTATTTAATAAGATTATTTCTTTCATTGAGATCTAGGATGTGTTGTTTAAGTGTTCCCTTTATTTTTTTGAACAGTATATATTCTTTTTTGCAAAAATAATTATTACCAAAATGTAATATCATATTTACATACGTATTCAGACCCTTCACTCAGTACTTTGTTGAAGCACCTTTGGCAGCGATTACAGCCTTGAGTCTTCTTGGGTATGACACTACAAGCTTGGCACACCTGTTTTTGGGGAGTTTCTCCCATTTTTCTCTGCAGATCCTCTCAAGCTCTGTCAGGTTGGATGGGGAGCGTTGCTGCACAGCAATTTTCAGGTCTCTCCAGAGGTGTTTGATCGGGTTCAAGTCTGGGCTCTGGCTGGGACATTCAGGACATTCAGAGACTTGTCCCGAAGCCACTCCTTCGTTGTCTTGGCTGTGTGCTTAGGGTCATTGTCCTGTTGGAAGGTGAAGCTTCGCCCCAGTCTGAGGTCCTGAGCGCTCTGGAGCAGGTTTTCATCAAGGATCTCTCTGTACTTTGCTCCGTTCATCTTTCCCTCGATCCTGACTAGTCTCCCAGCCCTTGCCACTAAAAACATCCCCACAACATGATGCTACCACTAACATGCTTCACCGTAGGGATTGTGTCAAGGTGTCCTCCAGATGTGACGCTTGGCATTCAGGCCAAAGAGTTAAATCTTGGTTTCATCAGACCAGAGAATCTTGTTTCTCATAGTCTGAGAGTCTTTAGGTGTCTTTTGGCAAACTCCAAGTGAGCTATCATGAAGAGTGGCTTCCATGTGGTCACTCTACCATAAAGGCCTGATTGGTGGAGTGCTGCAGAAATGGTTGTCCTTCAAGAAAGTTCTCCCAACTCTGGTGCTCTGTCAGAGTGACCATCGGGTTCTTGGTCACCTCCCTGACCAAGGCCCTTTTCCCCCGATTGCTCAATTTGGCCAGATCTAGGAAAAAGCTTGATGGTTTCAAACTTCTTCCATTTAAGAATGATGTAGGCCACTGTGTTCTTGGGGTTTTGCTCTGACATGCACCGTCAACTGTGGGACCTTACAAAGACAGGTGTGTGCCTTTCCAAATCATGTCCAATCAATTGAATTTACCACAAGTGGACTCCAATCAAGTTGTAGAAACATCTTAAGGATGACCAATGGAAACAGGATGCACCTGAGCTCAATTTCTACTCTCATAGCAAAGGGTCTGAATACTTATGTAAATAAGGTATTTCTGTAGTTTATTTTTAATACGTTTGTTAACATTTATAAAAACCTGTTTTTGCTTTGTCATTGTGGTGTATTGTGTGTAGATTGATGAGGGAAAAATAATAATTTCATCAATTTTAGAATAAGGCTGTAACGTAACAAAATGTGCAAAAAGTCAAAGGGTCTGAATACTTTCCAAATGCACTGTAAGAGAGAAAACAGAAGCAACCGTTGCTATTCATTTTAGTCTTGATACTGACATTTCATCAGAACCTATTGCCATCTGAATGCTGTCCTTTCCTTTCAGCACAGCATTTTTCAACCATTTTATATGTGACAGCTAATTCACTTCTCTTTCCCCCCTGTCAAATGGAGCCTGACCTTGAGTCCTCTGGCTTGTTGCTTTTTCCTTTCTTCTCCTCTTCCTCCGGCGTTCTTAGTTTTCAGTCATAAAAAGCAAGATGGATTCTCACTTGTCTGTCTGAAGGTCTGTTTATATAAAGGCAGAGAAAGATCCAGACAGACAATTTGCAGCCCTGATGGTCTCTGAAGATGAAAAATGGATTGTCTCTCTTTCAAAACAAAACTGAACCGAATCTTGGATATATAAAAGTAAAGCTTGCCTGCAATGCTGGCCTTGTAGTAGTAGTGATGATTCATCTTCAAACCAACAGCAGAGCAACAGGGCTTCCTCAGTCTGCCCTTCCGTGTTCTTCCAATTAAAGGGACAATCTGCAATATGTACTGCTGTTCAAATGGTCAATTCAATGAATGACAAACACCCATTGGTTCTTGAGGGAAAAAACTTGCCTCAAGGGTTTAGTAGAACTGAACTCAATCTATGCATTTGAGAATGGTTGCATTTCTCCAGCCCCATCCCTCAGCTTTATAGCAAAACAAGTGGAGGGGCTGCCATTTGTATGAAAAACAAATGACAGATTGTTGCTTTAACAGTGTTCATCTGCCAGGTGAATTAGCCACCCCAAAGCACCCTGCTGACGTCACAGGTACTCAGCAATCATTGCATTCATTATCTGTATAGTGTCCTTACACACACACACACACACACACACACTGGCATTATTATTAGGAAAAAATCAATGACATCAATCAGAGAGAAAATCTCACTAATTAGAAAAATAACTTTAGCTGCCTTCCTCCTTTGCCTTTGTTTGTTTATGACTAGATTAATAAATTGTTACATGACACACACACACACACACATCCACACACACAGAGATTAATATAGTGTTAAATGGGACAAAATTCTAGAGGGATTATACAATTAGGCTGTGGTTATGCTACTGAGAGGAAGTTATAAACAAATAGAATCTCCCTGGGCAGAGAAGAGAACAGTGTATTGCTCAATCAAAGGTTTCTTGAGGAGCTCCTACTGTATGTCCTTAAGTTGTAGATTTTAGGATTTAGAATTTAATGACAGACTGTTAACGTAAATGTTAAACAAATCGAGTAGCTGGCCAGTGTCCGCACAACATTTGGTTCTGGGTTCCAAGATCAAGGACTTCATAACAATAATTACCTACACACACCCAGAATTGCTACTGATGAATAAGATAAAGTATTGGAATTTTTTGCTGCAAAAATAATAAATATTTTGGTCTGGACAGGAGGCAATGCCTTGGAACCACTCTGGTAATCAGAGTAATGTCTTCAGTATTATTTTTCAGCCAATTACAATCTTTGTTTTTCTCTGTTAATCGCCTGTGTGTCGACACAATCCCCTGTCCATTTGATTTGTTTTGAAAGAGGTTTGATTGTGGCATTTCCTGTGGCCATTGATTGGCTACCTAGCGGTTTATCTCCAAACCCTGTCTAATGCCTAATTGTGTCCTCTGTGTAACACCTTAACGTGTCCTCCGAGTTTGACAGAACAAACACCCTAATTTTGGCCCCCTAATTCCCTATATGGGCGCTGTTCAAAAGTAGTGCACTACATATATAAGGAATAGGGTGACATTTGGAACGAAGCCAGAGACGGTGCACAGAATTGGATTGATCTCATTTAGACAGAGCCTGAGTGCCTGTCTGTTCCCTGCTTGAGTTCTGAGCCCCAGCCATTACAGTGTCATTGATATCGACCAAATTAAAAAGGAGCCCATCAAAGGAGCTTCTCTGCCTAGGGGGCTCCGACCCAGGCGCAATCTCTCTTTACCTTTATTTATCCCTCTATCCATCTCTCCATCCCTCCGTCCTAAAGCAAGCACGGAACAGCAGGTGAGGGAGCAGAGCGATCAATCTACTTTCATCTGGTTGTCCACAGCAGCCAGCCAACGCTCGTCAGTTAGTTAGACAGTGTGAGAGATGGGTTGTCTGACGACGAGGGAGGAAGAGCGAGGCTGCTGTTTGTTTGTTGAATAGGACACCCATCCACCCACACACAAACAACTGGCAACGCTAGCAACGATGCTTCGGCAGGTAAATGGATTTGGGCTGGTAAGACAGAACAGAGAACACACCTCATCAGCTCCCGTAGACCGACTCATTGCGCTCATGTCACAGATGCCTGTTCTGTTGTATGTTCTGTTGTCGAGCCACAAGACAAGAGGAACACAATCAAAATCTTGTTCATGTTTCATATGGGAAAGGCTCAATTAAAGTGAAAAAAATGTACGTATTACCTAGTTACAAGTTAATACTTACCTGGATAAGATATTCCAGTTTTTATTTATAATTTGAAATAACTATATCATGGGGCTTCATGGGTTTGGGTTTCTTGAAATGATTAGCAGAATAGAAAAATAGCACAGTAGAGACAGTATTTATTGGCCACGGTGGGTGTTGAGAGATGCTGTGTGGTGTGCTTCTTTCTATGTATGTATGTGTGTGTGCGTGTGTGTGTTTCTGGCTGTGCTGCGTGAACAGATGGAGACGCGGTGGGCGTTGTTAAAAGGAATGGCAGGAGGAGAGGGCACAAACACACACCTACACACACACATACAGGAGGAGAGGGCATGGTAATTGCTCTAAGGTTGTCAGCTGGTAGCCATGTCACACACACACACACACACTGGGAGATGAGTGGAGCTGTATGTGTCACCTGCCGGTATCTTATTAAAGGTCACACCAATGACAAGCACCAATAAATGCCTTGTATTGTAGCATAGAACATGCACATGGATCAAGAAGCAATTTCATGTAATAGGTTTGTTTTCCACAGCCTGCAACTGTTAGCACGCTTGTCATTACCAACAAGAGGAATACACTGTGTACAAAACATTAGGAACACCTTCCTAATATTGAGTTTCACCCCCTTTTGGCATCAGAACAGCCTCCGTTCGTCGAGGCATAGACACTACAAGGTATCGAAAGCTTTCCACAGGGATCCTGGCCCCTGTTGAATCCAATGCTTCCCACAGTTGTGTCAAGTTGGCTCAATGGCCATTGGGTGGTGGACCATTCTTGATACACATGGGAAACTGTGCGTGAAAAACCCAGTAGCGTTGCAGTTCTTGACACACTAAAACCGGTGAGTTTGGCACCTACTACCATACCCCATTCAAAGGTACTTAAATATTTTGTCTTGCCCATTCACCCTCTGAATGGCACACATACACAATCCATGTCTCAATTGTCTCAAGGCTTAAAAAGTCTTCTTTAACCTCTACGGGATTTCCCAGGACATAGACATGTCTTATATGGGCAGAAAGCTTAAATTATTGTTAATCTAACTGCACTGTCCAATTTACAGTATATATTACAGTTAAAAATACCATGTTTGAGGAGAGTACACACCAACAAAAAAATGTTTTTCATGGCAACTGGTTTGATACATTCACCTCTGAAGGTAAATAATGTACTTACATTCAGTAATATTGCTCTGATTTGTCATCCTGAGGGTCCCAGAGATAAAATGTAGCATAGTTTTGTTTAATAAAATACATTTTTATATTCAAATGTAGGAACTGGGTTCTACAGTTTGAACCCCTGCTGTGTCTGGCTCCACACCCACCCCGCCCAGCCATCTAGATGTGTGAAAGATAGTGTATAAGTTTACATTTTGCATTACCATATCATTGTTGTTTCTCTATAATTATTTACATGAAAATGTATCAATTGACCAATTCGGCACATTTGGGCAGACTTCATACAAAATATTGTCCAGTATTGAAATGCTGGATCAATCTGAAATGTTGTACACACACTGCTGCCATCTATTGGGCAAAATCTAAATTGCGCCTAAACTGCAATAATACACTATGGTCTTTGTCTTGCGTTTCAAAGATGATGGAACAAAAAATAAAAAATAAATATATTTTCTTTTGTATTATCTTTTACCAGATCCAATGTGTCATATTCTCCCACATTAATTTCACATTTCCACAAACGTCAGTGTTTCCTTTCAAATGGTATCAAGAATATGCATATCCTTGCATATTTGGGTATGTCATTTTAGGTGAAAAAAAAAGAAAAGAAAAGTTCCGATCCTCCCTTTCATCATACACTGACTGAAGTGGATTTAACAGGTGACATCAATAAGGGATCCTAGCTTTCACCTGGATTCATCTGGTCAGTCTATGTCATGGAAAGAGCAGGTGTTTGTAATGTTTTGTGTGTACAGCAACCAACTAACAAAAGTTGTCATTGTGTAATGTGGATATTTCCAACACTTCCCCACTGTTGACCTGGTCAGTGAATGTGTGTTATTATTACAGGATGAAGATGCTATGTCTAAAGACTCACCTATTAAGGAGTCACCAGTGGACCCAGAGGGTGCTGATACTGCTGCAGAGGTAGGATATTTACCTATGCTTATAACATCTTCTAGAGCAGTGGCTCCCAACCTTTTTTAAACCGTGGCACACCTTGTTTTAAAAACAATCGAGATAAAACAGTCAAGATTAGGAAAAGTTTTGGGGCACACCTGAGAGTAGGGATGTGAAGAGGTCTTCACGGGTCCAAAAAAGTTGGACCCGTTCCGAAATGGATCTATGGCTTTCCCACCCAACCCGATATGCATAAATATAACATTTATAAACTGAGACCCGTTCCGAATGGACCCGAGGGTAGTCAGACCCATTCCGAAAAGGCTTGTGGAAAACAGACCCTAACAGACCCATGATGGTTCAGATCAAAGAGACCCTTTCAGATCCGAGAGTAGAAAGAGAGAGAGAAAGAAACTTCTGACTGGGCGCTGCCAGCGCCATCAATAAACAAGCGATAGTGGCCAAATGATCCACAGTTACTTATGTGTCCTTAAACTGCCTATAAGAAATATCAAAACAACAATTTATTGTGTTTCGATGTTCAAAACTTTATAGACTATTGTTGTATTGGTTTTTACTTTCCTAAAACAATAATTGTCCACCTGATTTGAACACTAAATGCATCAGGGCATTGTATGCATATACAGTTGAAGTTGGAAGTTTACATACACCTTAGCCAAATCTATTAAACTCAGTTGTTCACAATTCCTGACATTTAATCCTAGTAAAAATTCCCTCTCGTAGGTCAGTTAGGATCACCACTGTATTTTAAGAATGTGAAATGTCAGAATAATAGTAGAGAGAATGATTTATTTCAGCTTTTATTTCTTTCATCACATTCCCAGTGGGTCAGAAGTTTACATACACTCAATTAGTATTTAGTAGCATTGCCTTTAAATTGTTTAACTTGGGTCAAACGTTTTGGGTAGCCTTCAACAAGCTTCCCACAATAAGTTGGGTGAATTTTGGCCCATTCCTCCTGACAGAGCTGGTGGAACTGAGTCAGGTTTGTAGGCCTGCTCGTACACGATTTTTCAGTTCTGCCCACACATTTTCTATTGGATTGAGGTCAGGGCTTTGTGATGGCCACTTTGTTGTCCTGAAGCCATTTGTCACAACTTTGGAAGTATGCTTGGGGTCATTGTCCATTTGGAAGACCCATATGCGACCAAGCTTTAACGTCCTGACTGATGTCTTGAGACGCTGCTTCAATATATCCACTTACTTTTCCTCCCTCATGATGCCATCTATTTTGTGAAGTGCACCAGTCCCTCCTGCAGCAAAGCATGTGTCTGCGTGCGCCATCGCACGCAAGTTGATTTTGTTCACCCACACCAGATGCGATCAGGACACGCAGGTTGAAATATTAAAACAAACTCTGAACCAATTATATTAATTTGGAAAGAGGTCAAAAAGCATTAAACATTTATGGCATTTTAGCTAGCTAGCTTACTGTTGCTAGCTAATTTGTCCTGGTGTACAAACATTGGGTTCTTCTTTTACCTGAAATGCACAAGGTCCTCTACTACAACAATTAATCCACAGATAAAACGGTAAACCAAATTTGTTTCTCATCATCTCTCCTCCTTCATTCAGGCTTCTTTTTCTTCTTTGGACTTTATATGGTGGTTGGCAACCAACTTTACTGCATTACTACAACTGACCGGAGTGTGTGTAACAGATGTAAATCGTACTCTCCTTGCATTGTGTTTTGTCCAAACAAGTCACATCAGCCAGTGGTCCCAGTTGAGCATAATTTATTTCTGTTGCTGTTGTTAAATAGGAAACAGCATGTTAGTTGTGCAGGGCTTAACGGTATTGATGGCTGTCGATGGCAAAATCTGTAGCATGAAGACAACTGTGTTAGCAGTGGGCTTATGTGACCATTACGTCGGTGTATGCCAGCTAAATCAAATCAAATCAAATCAAATGTATTTATATAGCCCTTCTTACATCAGCTGATATCTCAAAGTGCTGTACAGAAACCCAGCCTAAAACCCCAAACAGCAAGCAATGCAGGTGTAGAAGCACGGTGGCTTGGAAAAACTCCCTAGAAAGGCCAAAACCTAGGAAGAAACCTAGAGAGGAACCAGGCTATGAAGGGTTTGACCAGCATGGTCAAATAATAATATCCACTTAACCTCCCTGGGCAAGGTGGGACGCTAGTCAACAGCCAGTGGAATCGCGTGGCGCGAAATACAAATACCTCATAGATGCTATAACTTTAATTTCTCAAACATATGACTATTTTACACCATTTTAAAGACAAGACTCTCGTTACTCTAACCACACTGTCCGATTTCAAAAAGGCTTTACAGCGAAAGCAAAACATTAGATTATGTCAGGAGAGTACCCTGCCAAAAATAATCACACAGCCATTTTCAAAGCAAGCATATATGTCACAAAAACCAAAACCACAGCTAAATGCAACACAAGTTCATATTTATATCAAAAACCAGTTTTTTACATTAGCATGTGATGTTCAGAACTAGCATTCCCACCGCAAACTTCCGGTGAATTTACTTAATTACTCACGATTAACGTTCACAAAATACATAACAATTATTTAAAGAATTATAGATACATACATACTCCTTTATGCAATCGCGGTGTCAGATTTTAAAATAGCTTTTCGGCGAAAGCACATTTTGCAATATTCTGAGTAGATAGCCCGGCCATCACGGCTAGCTAATTTGACACCCACCAAGTTTGGCCCTCACCAAACTCAGATTTACTATAAGAAAAATTGGATTACCTTTGCTGTTCTTCGTCAGAATGCACTCCCAGGACTTCTACTTCAACAACAAATGTTGTTTTGGTTCAAAATAATCCATAGTTATATCCAAATACCTCCGTTTTGTTTGTGCATTCAGGTCAGTATCCGAAGGGTGACGTGCGAGCGCATTTCGTGACAAAAGAATTCAAAATATTCCATTACTGTACTTCGAAGCATGTCAAACGCTGTTTAAAATCAATTTTTATGCGATTTTTCTCATAAAATAGCGATAATATTCCAACCGGGCGACGTTGTATTCATTCAAAGAGAGAAAGAAAAACATGGAGAATTCACATGAACGCGCATCTCCAGTGTCACTGTTCTCAGCCTGACCACTCACAAAATCTCCTGCTGTTTTTCGCCCAGAGACTGGAGAGATGTCATTCCACTTTCTGGCGCCTTCTGAGAGCCAATGGAAGCCTTAGAAAATGTTACGTTACAGCAGAGATGCTGTATTTTTGATAGAGATGCCGCAGAAGGAGATACTCACAGACACCATTCAAACAGTTTTAGAAACTTTAGAGTGTTTTCTATCCAAATCTACTAATTATATGCATATTCTCATTTCTGGGCAAGAGTAGTAATCAGTTTAAATCGGGTAAATGTTTTATCCGGCCGTGCAAATACTGCCCCCTAGCCCCAACAGGTTAATATCCACTCATATAATAAGCTAACTCCCTTATTTACAGCAATCGTATGCCAAAGCACATCCCAGAAAGCCCCTCAATCCCTAACAGGTACCATATACCCGCACATGTATAAATCAGTAATGTACAGCAAACTTGTACACATTGTAAATTAGAAAATAGAAAACAGTATTCAGAACGTGACCTACTCCTTGCATCACATTTTCATACTGGGAAGACCTGACGTTCGCGATCTCCCCCTATCTGCAAGCGGGGCCAATCACAACACGCCTTATTGTCATCAGAGTTGAACCAACCAATAAGAATGTGTCACGGGCGTCGTAAGGATTGGACCAAGGCGCAGCGGGTAAAGTGCTCATCTTCTTAATTTATTAGAAATAACACTTAAACAAAATAAACGTACGACGAAAAACAGTTCCATAAGGCACACAGGCTATACAGAAAATAACCACCCACAAAACACAAGTGAAACAAACCTCAACTAAATATGGCCTCCAATTAGAGACAACGACAACCAGCTGCCTCTAATTGGAGGTCCTACCAAAAACCCAACATAGAAATAGAAAACTAGATTTAAACATAGAAATAGAAAACATGGAACCTAAACCAAAAACACCAAAACACACAAAACGAACACCCCCTGCCACGCCCTGACCAAACTACAATGACAAATAACTCCTTTTACTGGTCAGGACGTGACAGAATGCTTGAACATTAAATACACCTTTCTTTAGAGGCAAGTGGAAACATAACCAACCCTGTTACATGTGGACCACAGATCATCTTTCAATCACCCACGTGGGTATATGCGCCAGCTAGGCAGACGTTTGTTGACGCACGCGAGCAGTGTGGGTGCAATGACTGAATAACATGTACGTGACGCAAGCAGTGTGGTCAGCATGTAACCACCCTTTGATAAACTGAATCAGGTTAGATGCAACTGGGTTTGGAGCGAAAACCTACAGGAGGGCAACTCTCCAGGAACAGGATTCGAGAGCCCTGCTTTGATCTTTTGTGACAATCAAACCAATATTTCAGTCTCAAACTGAGTCATTAGCTAGGTTTCCATCCAAATTGCGACAGATTTTCATGCAAATATTCAAAAATCTTCATAAAACAAGATGCACATTTTCCCACCAGTGATGTGTTTGCATCAAACTTACTTTTAGTGGATAAAAGGCTGTGCGTTATAACGTAACGTTAGTGCACATAGGGGATGCGAGTCACGTAGTGTACATAGATTCCCAGGTACCGAATGAAAATGTTAAATGGCATACCATCGCATTTTCAACTCTACTGATGGTTTTGCCACAACAACTGTTTCGTTATATAGAAAATGTGCCCACTCTGGTCTTGGCACATGTGCTCTATCCAACATTTCGCAGATACAATGCGGGTAGGCTACCCACATTATGAGATGAATATGGATAAGAGCGATATTATTTGTATTTGTCAAACGGCAGCCAAGCTTCGATCATCACGTCACCAGAATAAGACTCTACATATTTATTGGAAAGGAGCATCAAGCTCACCACCATGCACTTTCACCACCCTTTGAAGTCCATCATCATTTATTTAATCTGTAGCCTAATAAACTGCGTGCTTTCCCGAGTCTTAGTGGGAGGACTACACAACATATCATCGCATCACTCCAAGTTTGTTTGCACATAAAGGGGTTTCCACCGCCATTTCTCGTAGAATTAATTTTACAGACACAAAAAGACCCCACCATGTCGAAGGAACACATTTTCTGACGGCATTTATAAAATTGTAATGGCATTTCATGTTTCTGTCAGCCCTGTCGTGACATTTTCATGAGTCAGGAAATTCATCCATATGAAATGGTTGGATGGAAGCATGGTTTGTGCATCAGCAATTAATGGTTTACTCCTCATCATCCTCCCCTTTTTAGATAGTCATCCTTTTCCATGTTTCATTCATCAGATTGTTTTGCATGGGTTTTGTGTTAAATTGTTTATTTTGGCTGTTAAGAAGGCTGAGGTTCCCATTTCCTCACAAGAAGTCCTTTTGGGTTCCATCCACCATCATCATGGTCCATAAGCACCATGTATGTATATGATATGATTTGTTAATTAATCTTATTTTTAACATTATGTACAAATAGGGTAATACTTTACCTTAAGTTACCCTAATACCTATGTAACTACACATTAGGTGACCCTTGTATTTCATTTCTGCATTGTCTCTATGCACACTCACAGGACTCTAAACACTCACGCACACTGACACTCCAACACACACACACGTTTTTCCTGACTCTACACACACGTACTGACATACAATCATAATTTACACTGAGTGTAAAAAACATTATGAACACCTGCTCTTTCCATGACAGACTGACCAGGTGAATCCAGGTGAAGGCTATGATCCTTATTGATGTCACCTGTTAAATCCACTTCAATCAGTGTAGATGTGTTAAAATGGTCGACCACCTAAAGAACATCCAGCCAATTTGACACAACTGTGGGAAGTACTGGAGTCAACATGGGCTAGCATCCCTGTAAAGTGCTTGCGATACCTTGTAGCGGCCGTCATAGTAAATAAGAATTTGTTCTTAACTGACTTGCCTAGTTAAATAAAAGTTACTTTCTAAAAAGAAATAGAGGTCATGTCCCGACGAATTGAGGCTGTTCTGAGGGCAAAAGGAAGTGCAACTCATTATTAAGAAGGTGTTCCTAATGTTTTTTACTCTCAGTGTACGCTGCTGTTGATCATATATCCTGATACCTAGTCACCTTACACCTATACATATCTACCTCTACGACTCCAGTATTCCTGCACATTGTAAATATGGTATTTGGAACTGACACTGTATATAGCTTCTTACTTTCTGGTGCACTTCTTATTTCGTATTTTTATTTCTTGTGTGTTTTTGTTCTACCTTTTGTTATTTTTAGTGCTACATTGATATTGATTACTGCATTGTTGTGTTTGGAGCTTGCAAAAAAGGCACTCCACTGTGCTTGTACACGTGACATTAAAACGTGAAACGTGAAATAGCTTTAGTAACGTTGTATTAACATGTAGTTACACAGTAACTGCTTTTTTAGATGGTAATAGAGTTCAGTGTTATCAGTTGTTACTCAAGTGGGAAAATAATTTCATTATAATTCTAAAAGTAACCTCTCACCCTCTGTGCTTGCAGGATTCCGATGGCTATTAGAAGTACAGCACTGTCAACTGCCTCATCTCAGAACAATCCAGAACTACTGTAACAATCCAGAATCAATTATCAAAACATTCCATGTCACCCTGCCAAGTCCGGTCGTGCCTCATTGTGTTCCTTAATGGTGTCTGTGCCATGTGTGTGTGTATGACTGCGTGTGTGTATGTATTAGTGTGTGTGTAACGTGTGTATGAGTGTGTCTTAATGCTTAGTGGGTGTGTGTGTGTGTGTGTGTGTGTGTGCGTCAGTGTGTGTGTGCGTCAGTGTGTGTGCGTCAGTGTGTGTGTGTGTGTGTGTGTGTGTGTGTGTGTGTGTGTGTGTGTGTGTGTGTGTGTGTGTGTGTGTGTGTTCTGGAGTCTCCGTCAGTCAGTCCTGAGTGGGGTCTATGCGCCCTTCTGGTCCAGCTGTCATCTTCAGTAACTCCCTCCCACTAAGGCAGCCACCTGGACACAGAAGGGACTGCCTTTATGTTCTGTCTATCTGTCTGTGGACTTTGTGGCTTTGAAGTAAATACAAATACTGTATACAGGACTGTGTCCACCCACTCTGCTCAGAGTGGGGGAAAATGCGCTTTGGTGATGAAATGTCACTTCCTTATGTTATAAAATAAATTAAACCAAGAAAAATATGATTATTCATGTTCTGAATTGTTCAGTGGAGCATTTCTCTAACATATCACTAATGATATCCAAAAAGTCGGATTTCCTAACCTAACGCAGCCAATAATAAGCACCGCACTCTGTTGACATAGCAAGTTTCTCGTAACTACTTGAGGATTTTACATTTTTTGGTGGTCGTCCTAAAACTTGTTTCCGCAGGTTGCAAAAAAGCTAAATTAGCATGACAAGCTGAATTAAATGTAAAAGGCTTTGAAAATAAAAAAGCTTGGTATACGCTCAGTGCTCTGTTGACATTTCACAGATGTACACTTGTTTTTGTGAGAAATGAAAAAATATATAAAAGGAATTTTGAATTAATATGAATATGAAGCGTATACTAAAATATGACATGTCTCAAAATCAATATCCATATTACCTTGATTGTTTTATGTCCTGCGGATTCGAGAAGAATGACGACGAGTTCAATGGAAAAGTGAGCCAGTAGCCTTAATTCTTGCACAGAATCCAACCTAGCTGATTGCGATGCAATTTTCCTGATTTTCTTTACCCCTTTTTTCTCTGGCCTCCACTGATTTAGTCACCTTAATTCTAGCCATCCTAGAAGGGTAATAACTCCAATAACTTTTGAACTGGGTATAATTGAGACATGAGATTTGGATCTCCACTGATTTTCTTAAAGGATTATCTACACAATTAACATTATTTTTACCTATTGGTCAAAAGATGGGTTTTTGATTGAACACCCTAGATATAAACTCAGCAAAAAAAGAAACGTCCTCTCACTGTCAACTGCGTTTATTTTCACCAAACTTAACATGTGTTAATATTTGTGTGAACATAACAAGATTCAACAACTGAGACATAAACTGAACAAGTTCCACAGACATGTGACAAACAGAAATTGAATAATGTGTCCCTGAACAAAGGGGGGGGGGGTCAAAATCAAAAGTAACAGTCAGTATCTGGTGTGGCCACCAGCTGCATTAAGTACTGCAGTGCATCTCCTCCTCATGGACTGCACCAGATTTGCCAGTTCTTGCTGTGAGATGTTACCCCACTCTTCCAGCAAGGCACCTGCAAGTTCCCAGACATTTCTGGGGGGGAATGGCCCTAGCCTCACCCTCCGATCCAAGTGGTCCCAGACGTGCTCAATGGGATTGAGATCCGGGCTCTTCGCTGGCCATGGCAGAACACTGACATTCCTGTCTTGCAGGAAATCACGCACAGAACGAGCAGTATGGCTGGTGGCATTGTCATGCTGGAGGGTCATGTCAGGATGTCAGGATGAGCCTGCAGGAAGGGTACCACATGAGGGAGGAGGATGTCTTCCCTGTAACGCACAGCAATGACAACAAGCTCAGTCCGATGATGCTGTGACACACAGCCCCAGACCATGACGGACGCTCCACCTCCAAATCGATCCCGCTCCAGAGTACAGGCCTCGGTGTAGCGCTCATTCCTTTGACGATAAACGCGAATCCAACCATCACCCCTGGTGAGACAAAACCGCGACTCGTCAGTGAAGAGCACTTTTTGCCAGTCCTATCTGGTCCAGCGACGGTGGGTTTGTGCCTATAAGTGACGTTGTTGCCGGTGATGTCTGGTGAGGACCTGCCTTACAACAGGTCTATAAGCCCTCAGTCCAGCCTCTCTCAGCCTATTGCGGAGAGTCTGAGCACTGATGGAGGGATTGTGCGTTCCTGTTGTTGCCATCCTGTACCTGTCCCACAGGTGTGATGTTCGGATCCTGTGCAGGTGTTGTTACACATGGTCTGCCACTGCGAGGACGATCAGCTGTCCGTCCTGTCTCCCTGTAGTGCTGTCTTAGGCGTCTCACAGTACAGACATTGCATTTATTGTCCTGGCCACATCTGCAGTCCTCATGCCTCCTTGCAGCATTTACATTTACATTTTAGTCACTTAGCAGACAGTCTTATCCAGAGCAACTTACAGTAGTGAATGCATTTTTTTTTTATATAATTTTTTTTTACTGGCCTCCCGTGGGAATCGAACCCACAACCCTGGCGTTAAACACAACATGCTCTACCAACTGAGCCACAGGGATGACCACAAGCATGCCTGCAGATGAGCAGGGACCCTGGGACCTTTCTTTTGGTGGTTTTCAGAGTCAGTAGAAAGGCCTCTTTAGTGTCCTAAGTTTTCATAACTGTGACCTTAGTTGCCTACCGTCTGTAAGCTGTTAGTGTCATAACGACCGTTCCACAGGTGCATGTTCATTAATTGTTTATGGTTTAATGAAGATCTGTGAAGTTGTTTGGATTTTTACGAATTATCTTTGAAAGACAGGGTCCTGAAAAAGGGATGTTTCTTTTTTTGCTGAGTTTAGTATATTGTGATAAACCGCTGACAGTCCTGCACAGATGTGATCACTATATGCGGAGTACACTGTATTACAATTGAAAAAGCACATAAGTGTCTATAACAATTAACTATATGAATTTGAAAGGAAGTATACTTTATTTTTGTGTGTTTTTGCGGTGGACTACTGCTGTGCTATATGCGGTATTTGTGAATTTATAAACTTGTATTTTTATGTTCTCACTTTGCAGACTAGTAAAATACCAGGTGGTTTGAAACACACCAGCATGGAACCAAAACATTCAACTAACTGTGACAAGGAGTTTAGTTACATTTGTTAAATGTTGAATAAAGTATAAAATGTATTTTATTTCTTAGTTTGTCTTATTACATCTATTCACAACATGTGTGTTTGCCTCAGAAATAGAATGCCTAGAAAGTAGTTATGGGACAGCATCAACATTTTTGGACAGCATCAAACACCAAAATTTTATTTTTGAGTGGTATTCTTCTTTAAAAATCAAATGCAGCTGTTTTTTATCTCTATCAAAGCATTTCTCTGTAACAATTTTAAGTACCTTACTGTGATTGCTTTCAATTAAAATGGTCAACAATAAACCAAAATAGCTTCTTAGCAAAGAGCAATTTCTCAGGCAAGAATGTTGCTAGGACTTTCAAGGAGTGGTCTTAAGTGGGGAGGAGAAAACTTGCTTTTAATGGCATTGGTTTGGAACTCTTATTGGTCTATTAACTAATTTACCACCTGGTGATGTCACCAGGCAGGCCAGAACTCCATCCCACCAAAACAGGCTGAAGTCTCAGGTGGTCTTTTCAAACAGCTGTAACACTAAAAGGGCATTAACATAATTTTTTACAATTTCACAGTTTTATTCCAACAATTGTGGAAATATACACTCAGCCTCAGTGCTCATGCACGACTTTGGCTATTTGCATTTAGAAACTCCCCTAATTAAGCATAATATGGTCAGAATCATCCCTTTAAAGCCTGTGGGGAATATACAACGCCATACCATGAAATAGCCTACAATGGTGCAAAAGAGACTGAAATACATAGCGGTGCTAGTGTCAGAAAGTACAACCAAAAGGTTTTATTCGGCTCGCTCATGTGGTTTGACCAGTAAAAACGAAAACAGCTACAAAAACAGGACCACTAGGACAATTCAAGTTGCTTTAGCAATGGCAAAAGACTAGGCAACAAACCAATAAGCCATCCATCCTCAACAGCTCCCTCTAGGTCTTGCAGAACTTCGCTGTTCTGCAGAATAAACGAGTCCTGCGTTCCACATGGCCACTTCATTCAGCAGCTTTTTTTGCACATCACATCACCTATCACCTGCACACTAAGAGTGGAAGCCTTTTCTGTTCACATAGTTTAACTCGTTTTGGGATGGTGATTTAGAAAAATAGAAATACAAAATGCAAGCTGAAAGAAAAACATGGTCATAAAAAAATAAAACATTTATCAGTAATAAGGTCCTCAATCAGTTTTCTGAATTGCCCGAGAGACACCAGAACAACACATTCATCAGTACTAATGTCCACAATCAGCTTTCTGAATTGCCCTAGAGACACCAGAACAACACATTCATCAGTAATAATGTCCACAATCAGCTTTCTGAATTGCCCTAGAGACACCAGAACAACACATTCATCAGTAATAATGTCCACAATCAGCTTTCTGAATTGCCCGAGAGACACCAGAACAACACATTCATCAGTAATAATGTCCACAATCAGCTTTCTGAATTGCCCTAGAGCAGTTATTCCCAAACTGGGGTATGCCAAATAAAAATTGGTTTCACATTTAAATATATATAATATTTTTTTCTTCTTTTTTTTCTTTTTGTACATTTTTTTTCTTCACATTTTCAAACAATCCATTTATACATGTGGGTGAGTTTTTTTTCTTGCCTGAGTAGCCTCGTGTCACTGCCAAAAATAAAATTGAACCATCTAGTGTTCAGCGAAATAACAACACAATGTCAAAAACAGGTAGCCTAGTCAAATAATTAACATCCAATCACATTAACCGTTACTCTCTTGCAGGAATTCCACTAACGGTCCGTATGTAGCCAAACGTAGCTGCTGCTCATGTTGGTATCTGTACTGATGGCGCAAAAGCCATGGCAGGGAGACATAGTGGAGTGGTAACGTGCGCGCGTGCAAGCAGTTGCTCCCGACGCCACTTGGGTACACTGCAGCATCCACAGAGAGGCTCTTGCTGCCAAGGGAATGCCTGACAGCTTGAAAGACGTTTTGGACACTACAGTGAAAATGGTTAACTTTGTTAAAGCAAGGCCCCTGAACTCTCGTGTATTTTATGCATTATGCAATGACATGGGCAGCAATCATGCAATGCTTTTACAACATACAGAAGTGCGCTGGTTATCAAGGGGCAAAGTATTGACACTTTTTTAAAATTGAGAGACGAGCTTAAAGTTTACTGACCATAATTTTCACTTGTCTGACCGTTTGCATGATGACGAGTATCTCACACGACTGGCCTCTGGGTGATGTTTTTTCTCACCTGAATGATCTGAATCTAGGATTACAGGGACTC
This sequence comes from Salmo trutta, assembly GCF_901001165.1. NCBI lineage: Eukaryota > Metazoa > Chordata > Actinopteri > Salmoniformes > Salmonidae > Salmo > Salmo trutta. The sequence continues at coordinate 3,536,663 of NC_042979.1, read as the reverse complement.
TCCGCAACTATATTCAATGTACGGGACAAAATTGAGGCTATGATTAAGAAGTTGGAGCTCTTTTCTGTCTGCATTACCAAGGACAACACACAGGTCTTTCCATCCAGAGTTAGCCATCCCCGAGACTGGGTGTGGTAACTAATATGTCTAAAGATGCAGAGCCCCACCTGTTTTGAGCCACACAATTTTTCAATTTGTTGGGGATGCGTGTCTTGCATGTTATTTTGGCATTAATACTTGTCACATATCAGTTTACAAACAATGTAAAAAAAAAAAAGTTTTGATAAAAAATCATTGAGTTAATAAAGCCACCATACAAACATGGTCTCTTTTGTGATTTCTTGAGTAAGGCAGCTCCAAAACGCAAGTGATTGAGCCTAGGTCAGTGCTTTCTGTGGTTGTGGGGCAGCCTGTGGAAAAAAATGGGTTGGTAAGGTTCTCTAATTGCACCGTGATTGGCTCAGTGTTCTGTCACTCATGGGGACACTATGTCACTGCCAAATCTAAGGGTAGACCTCGAAAATTGAAGCCCCTTGGATGCTGCCAGAGTTACATTAGAAGTGCCCATCCAAGAAGGCTCAAGGTCATTGGCCACAGATAAAGTTACATCAAATCACATGATATCTACCACAGCTTTGATTGGACTGATCATGTCAACATCATACTTTCAAAATCTTAGCTAGCAGTCATAATCATGAATCAAGTCAACAATCTACTGGCAAATCCTTTTTAGTCCTTGTCATATGAAGAGAAATAATGAAGAGAAATTATAGATAAAACATAGTGGTGTGCATCAGCCATTGGACATAAACATTACACAGCAAGTTGGAAATCGCAAATTCAACAATGAGTGGCTTGGAAGGAATCAGTGGCTAACTGGAAGAACTGTAAAGCAATCACTAGCCTGCTATTCAGTGGACTGGGTGTGTGGTCCCAATTCTCGGTTTAAGGGTCTCTTTTCCAAGCTTAAAATGATAAACATTCAACATTGGCCATGCTGTCAATCCAGCATGATTTCTGTTGTGCTCAAAACAACTTAACTCAGAACTGGGAAATCTAACTTCAGTGACTGACAGACAACTGGGAACTCAGGAAAAAACTAGCTCCAACTGGGAAAATACACGGTCATCCATCTTTGAATGGTCATCCATCTCGGAATTGTAAGTCGGGAACTCGGTCACTTTCTAGAGCTACGACCTGAAGATCACTGACGTCATCATGATTCGACCTTGTTTCTTTCTGAGTTTCCAGATGTCTTGAAAGCACCATGAATGCAGAGAATGCCAGACTTTGACGACAACATTTTCCCACGAAGGACCGAGGTGCTACCTTCCTGTTCAAGTGAGCACAGCACAACAAGGTGAGTCCAGAAATGTATTGTATGCTGCTACAAAAATTATGTAATATGCCAGGGAGATATGTATACTGTAGCTAAGAAAGTAATACCAAGTGTATGTTGTGTAGTAAGCTGTTAGTAGCCCATGTGCCTAATAAATTGGCCACTTTCCCCCTCATAACTTAGCCTACTGTTCTGACTTGCTGGTGCACATGTAGCCTACAGCCTGTTTTAGAGAAATGTCATCATTGAATATTGTAAAAGCTTTCATTGTCTGCTTATATGCCACCTTTATTTACCACATGGTTCTGACTTGGTGTACAGGGAGAATACTGTAAGAACGGCCCATGTTCTGAATTCTGTTGCTGTACATTTCAAAAGTGCTGAGCAAATAGTTATATTGACTACGTCCTACCTAAGCTCGGTTATTGTCTTAATCGAAGTTATGGACTGCCTCTTAGCCACTCATCATCCACTTATGCCATAGCTTGTACATCTCAATTGTCAGTAGAAACCACATTTGTTTAAGCAAGTCAGCCATATCAGCTATGTTTTTTAAAAGGCAGTAAATGAGGCTGAATGAACTGTTTCGCTGCCAGACAAGGCTCCGCTGATAGCCAGGAGAAGCAGTGGTAAGGTGTTGGGACTACTGTTGGGACTAACAGTTTGTGGGCACCGTTTGTCACTGTTATAATGCAATTAATGTATTGTTTAGTGTTGTGCTGTGTTGTGTAGTGGCTTTGCTGGCATGCACCCCCCCCAAAAAAATGTTTTGCCCCACCGAGATTTACATGCTAAAATTGCCACTGGTTCGGTACAGGGGGAATTTTGTAAAAGGGCTTTATAAATGAAAACATAGCAATGTATCAACCTAGTGACAACTTTCTGGTAGAGAATACAGTGATGAGTACACAATTTGTCGCCCGTAATAAAGCACATTGCGCTATGATAAACTGCATTCAAAACATTGGCTCATGAGGATAGTGACATACCGATGGGCAAGCTCCCGCTGAAAAGTGCCCGGTGCCAAAAACCAGAGGGTGCATAACACTTTGATGTGCACCGGAATGGCATGTGTTTGCCTTTCTGAAGTAGGTCTTAAATCCTCCCAAAGATCCTATAAGATTGGTTTTAGGAAACGATATCTGATGAGACAATCTGTAGGGTATTAGGGGATAACTACCCCCCCCCTATAATACACATAAAGACCACAAGATGTCACCAAATTATTTTCCCAACACTCCCTGGCTACCACTGCTCTTGCTCAACCAAAAATGTCCTCTGTGTCATCACAACTTTTGTAGATATTTCACATTTTTCTGAAATTTTGAAAAAGTTTTAGATATATTCCAATACTTTTTTTATATATACAAGTAGAAAAGCCTTAAGATGAATAATCCACTTGTTTAGAGAGAGAAATGTAGAACATTTTTGATTAAAGTAGTAATGTGTTGGATGAGTATGTTGGGGGCATCTTGCCCACCAACCTACTAGGGGGTAACTGGCTAGCTACATGTTTAAGAAAGAGCTTTTCAATTGGCATATCTCCCCATTTTCAATCACAGGTGGGGACTGGATTAGGTGTGAGCAGTGCATAAGTTGTGCTTCAATTTTACAAATAGCTTTATTTGTGACTTATGTAAAAATTAGAATCAGGCGATAGCAGAGCATAAGATTGTGTAACATTGATGTGGCAACTGAGTGAATTAGTGAATTTATTGTTAATAAATGTCATTAGTTATATTCCATTCCAATATTATATTCCAATTCATATTTTCTATGAATGAAAAACAACTATTGAAAGCCTTTTGCTCCTGAAAGTAATTTTTAAGACTGCTGGGAATTAAAATCTTGCATTATTCAAATCATATTTAATGGATTGTATGGAAAAGGAACAACAAAGAAAGAACAAATAAAATGAATGTGCAGGTGAGTTAAAAAGAGCGACTTTACATCAAATCTCCTCATAGTGCGGATATTAATGGTGACGTGCAACACCATCTCCCCTAGTATTGTATTTAAAAAAGACAACTAGACTTAGCTTTTAAGTATTACTTACTCTTTATTATATATATTTTTTAATGGATTTTAACACACTTGTGTGAAACCCTATGCCATAATCTTCTACCGGGCTAACGCACCTTTTCTAAAAAACAACATTTCATGAAATAACTAAAAAAGTCTAAAACTGAAGTCATTTATTTCCCTTTATAGTTTATTCGCATATGCAACACCATCCACATTCCATTTTTTTTCTCCAAACATTGCTTTTTTTTGGGTCAGCAATTAGACATTATTCTTAGGCGGATAAAAAAGTCCCACCTGTCTCTAAAAACTCGCTCTCTGCGAAATGCAGAGTGTGCAAAATCGTACAACAGAGGAAGATCAGCCATCTCTCATTTCCCATTAGCTCAATCGTTTATAGTATTTCAACAATGGTTTCACTTTCAGACGTGCCTCTAATTTAACAAATGACTACTTCATATGGATTATTATCCTAACAAATGCACTGACCTGTGGTCAAATTATAGCCTGTCAAGATATGTTGCATGAATTCACAATTGAAATACAATTCAATCGAAAAAGCTTTTAATTATTAGGCCTACTCTTACAATTTCACACATTTTCAACAATATTTTTCCCATTCTATGCTTGAAAAGCAGTTCCCTTATTCCAGCACTTAGCAGTGTGCGTAGGCATTTGTTTTTATTTAACCTTTATTTAATTAGGCAAGTCAGTTAAGAACAAAATCTTATTTACAATGACCGCCAACACCGGCCAAACCCGGACGACACTGGGCCAATTGTGCGCTGCCCTATGGGACTCCCAATCACGGCCGGTTGTGAAACAGCGTGCATTCGAACCAGGGTGTCTGTAGTGACGCCTCAAACACTGCGATGCAGTGCCTGTGCCTAAATTTATGCACACTCAAGCAAACGTTCATATTGATAAATCTCACACTTTGCTTCTCAAGCATAGAATGGGGAAAATATATGTTGAAAATGTGTACAATTGTGAGAGCAAGAATTTAAAAAATACATCAATTTCATGGTATTTCCCCAATATCTTGACTGGCATATAATTTGACCACATCAGTGCATATGTTACGATAATAATCCATATAAAGTACAGTAATTTGTTAATTTAGCGGCACGTGTGAAAGTAAAACTATTGTTGAAATACTATAAAAGACTGACATAATAGGAAATCGAATGAGAGATGGCTGATCTTGATCTGTCAGAAGATTTGGCATGTGTTGCATTTCGCCGAGAGCGCGTTTTGAGAGACCGGTGGGATTTTTGTCTGCAGAAAGTACTACTCAGTACTTAGTACTCAAGAAGACCCGAGGGTGTAATCGCTGCCAAAGGTGCTTCAACTAAGTAGTGAGTAATGGGTCTGAATACTTATGTAAATTTGATTTCATTTTTTAAAATTGTCTACATTTGCAAAAAAGTTTTAAAAAAAAACAGTTTTTGCTTTGTCATTATGGGGTATTGTGTTTAGATTGCAGATTTGTTTTTAGAATAAGGCTGTAACATAACAAAATGTGGAAAATGTAAAGAGGTCTGATTACTTCCCGAATGCACTGTAACCTTAAGTTAAATAAAGGTTAAATAAAAAAAGAATAAAAAAATACTTATCACCTGCACATAAAGAGTGGAAGCCATTTCTGTTCACACGTTTTGGGATGGTTTTGGGATGGTGATATTATGGTGATGTGGGTTCAGTCTATTGCTCCGTTCGTATTTGGAAACCCATTGACAGCATCATGGCAAATAAACTCTTGACTTCAGCCTGCTGTAAGATGATGTATGGAAATTGTATGTGTTACTGTTCATTTTGTTCATGATTGCATGCAAAACGTTGGCTCATCGAGTGGTGTGAGATGCCGATCGACTAGCTCCCCCCGAAAAGCTCCCGCTGAAAAGAGCCCGTTGCTAAAAATCCGAGGGTGGATTGCACTTGGATCTGCACCTGAATTACATGTTTTAGCCTTTTTAAGATAGGTGTTAAATTCTCACAAAAATCCTGTAAGAGTGGTTTTAGGAAAAGACATGACGCACCAATATGTGCTTTCTGCAGAAAAAATCCCACCGGTCTCTCAAGCTTGGCACACCTGTATTCTTCTCTGCAGATCCTCTCAAGCTCTGTCAGGTTGGATGTGGAGCGTTGCGGCACAGCTATTTTCAGGTCTCTACAGAGATGTTAGATCGGATTCAATCCGGGCTCTGCCTGGGCCACTCAAGGACATTCAGAGACTTGTCCTGAAGCCACTCCTGACTTGTCTTGGCTGCTTGGCTGTGTGCTTAGGGTCGTTGTCCTGTTGGAAGGTGAACTTTCGTCCCAGTCTGAGGTCCTGATCGCTCTGGAGCAGGTTTTCATCAAGGATCTCTCTGTACTTTGCTCCGTTCATCTTTCTCTTGATCCTGACTAGTCCCTGCCGCTGAAAAACATCCCCACAGCATGATGCTTCCACCACCATGCTTCACCTTAGGGATGGTGCCAGGCTTCCTTCAGACGTGACGCTTGGCATTCAGGCTAAAGAGTTCAATCTTGGTTTCATCAGACCAGAAAATCTTGTTTCTCATGGTCTGAGAGCCTTTTAGGTGCTTTTTGGCAAACTCCAAGTGGGCTGTCATGTGCCTTTAACTGAGGAGGAGCTTCCGTCTGGCCATTCTACCATAAAGGCCCGATTAGTGGTGTGCTCCAGAGATGGTTGTCCTTTTGGAAGGTTCTCCCAGAGGAACTCTGGAGCTCTGCCAGAGTGACCATCAGGTTCTTGGTCACCTCCCAGACCAAGACCCTTCTCCCCCTCTTGCTCAGTTTGCCTGGGCGGCCAGCTTTGGGAAGAGTCTTGGTGGTTCCAAACTTCTTCCATTTAAGAATGATGGAGGTCACTGTGTTCTTGGGGACCTTCAATGCTGCAGAAATGTTTTGGTACCCTTCCCCAGATGTGTACCTCGACACAATCCTTTCTCTGAGCTCTATGGACAATTCCTTCGACCTTATGGCTTGGTTTCTGCTCTGACATGCACTGCCAACTGTGAAACTTTATATAGACAGGCGTGCGCCTTACCAAATCATGTCCAATCAATTGAATTTACCACAGGTGTACTCCAATCAAGTTGTAGAAACACCTCGAGGATGATCAATGGAAACAGGATGCACCTGAGTGCAACTTCGAGTCTCATAGCGAAGGGTCGGAATGCTTATGTAAATAAGGTATGTTTTTTATTTTGAATACATTTGTAAAAATGTCTAAAAACCTGTTTTCGCTTTGTCATTATGAGGTTTTGTGTGTAGATTGATGAGACATTTTTTTATTTAATAATAAGGCTGTAATGTAACAAAATGTAGAAAAAGTCAAGGGGTCTGAATACTTTCCGAATGCACTGTATGTGACATGCAAAAGACGATGCTGAATGTGGTGGCCAGGTGGAACACACAACTCCTTCATTCTGCAGAACACCAATGTTGGCCTTTACGCCTACAGGAGGGAGCTGTTGAGGATAGTGGCTTATTGGTGATTGTTGTCTACTCATTTGACATAGGTTATATTTGCAATTGCTAAAGCAACTTTAATTGTCCTAATGGTCCTCTCTGTGAAGCTATATTTTTATTTTGAGCGAGCCAAATAAAAACCTTCAGGTTGTACTCCATCTCTGACACTAGCACCTCTAGTCCAGTCTCGTTTTCGTAGCTTTCTTTGGATGCGCCATTGTAATTCATGGTACGGTGTTGTAGATTCCCCAAGGGCTTTAAAGGGATGGTTTTGACCATATGAGCACTGAGGCTGAGTGCAATTGGTATTTATCAATGGTTATCGCCTACCAGTGTGCGTATGATGCTTGTGTGATTGATTTATCAAACACACTTTTCTATGCGTACACCACTCTAAATTCCATTCGTAAGTACTATTTTAGAACAGTTTCTATGCAATATTGATAAATGAGGCCCCTGGGATTTTCACACGACAGAGTCTAGGGTTTACCGATAATGGTGCGACAAAGGAGAATGGCAAGAATCGTGCAAGCGAACAGGCAGGCCACAAACAGGAAAATGATGGCACAGTACAACAGTGGTGTGCAGAACGACATCTTAGAACGCACAACTCGATTGTCCTTGTCATGGATGGGCCAACCAGACAGGGTTCCACTCCTATCAGCTAAAAACAAGAATAAGCGGCTCCAATGAGCACGCGATCATCAACACTGGACTATTGAGGAGTGGAAAAACATCGCCTGGTCCGACGAATCCTGGTTCCTGTTGCGTCATGCTGAATGCTGTCAGGATTTGGAGTAAGCAGTTTGAGGCCATGGCCCCATCCTGCCTGATGTCAACAGTACAGGCTGGTGGGGGTGGTTTAATGGTGTGTGGAATGTTTTCCTGGCACACATTAGGTCCCTTGATACCAATTGAGCAACCTTTCCATGCCTTGTGCCTAGTTAAATAAAGGTTAAATAAAAAAATTAAATGCCCTGAAGAATTCAGGCTGTTCTGGAGGCAAAGGGTGGGAGGGGGTCGACCCAGTACTAGATGGGTGTACATAATAAACTGGCCACTTAATTTATATAAAACACAGGAAAATCTAGTTTTGGACTTATTTGGGTCTTTAAGTTATTTTCATTATATCAGATCCTCAGAGAGACAGGTGACATGGTCGTGGCTGAGAGAGATGGAAATAGGACGGAAGGCATTGACAGTCCCCATAGACACTACCTGGGTGTGTGTGTTAGCTGTGTGTGTAGTCATATCAGCTCTCTGTTTGTAGATGATGAGAGCCAAAGGCATCTTAAATCAACAGAGATACAGGCATGATAAATAAGATTAGGCAAGATGCTTTTTCTAGATTTTTATCTAGGAGATACTCACACAAAGAAAAATGAACATTACTTGCTTGTCCACATAGTTTTTTTATTGACAAATATATAAAAATCATTACTAGGTCAAAGTAGTTTCCCTAAAACGTCAGTCGTATTGTGACCACAGATAGCAATGCACTGTTGTCACTGCATATTATCATATTGACACAGATTACAATACACTGTTGTTGTTGTTCTGCACATTGCCATATCTAGAGACAAATGTTTTTTCCACACCGTTCTGCCACTGTCACTTAATCCTGGGGTCAAAAGTGAAACAGAGCACTTCAACCACCTCTAACAACCCCCTCTAAAGTCACAGAAAACACAGTCAGACAATTATCAGTTTCCAGGAGTCAGACCACAAACTTTAGTGACTTATTGTAAATCTGGAATGCGTTAAGTAGGCACAAAACAGCAAGTAACAGCAAGGTGGTACTACCTGAACTCATCACTCCGCCTGCCGTTTATGTCGTTTTGTTTCAAAAAATGTTCTCCTCCTCCCTACTTTCTCATGACCCTGCAGTATACTCCCGAGAAACCAAAAAGTTAACACTGTTGCTGGAGATCCTAGTGCCACTCCCATATAGCCTTTCGGCGGGGAGGAGTCAGTCGTCTGCATCCCAAATGGCACTCTATTCTCTTTATGTTGCACTTTTGTCCAGGGCCCGCAATGAGAAACCCATAGGTCTCTGGTCAAAAGTAGTGTACTGCATATTGAATAGTATGTAGTAATGCACACCACATAGGGAATAGTATGAAAGTGTTTGCACTCACTACTCTAAGACGCTCTGGATAAGAGTGTCTGCTAAATTACTAAAAATGTCTCCATGACTCGTGTCACAGCAGAGGCCCAAGCCAATTAACAAGCACCCTAGAGATTGAACCTGCTCAATGCCAATGCCCTCACAGGGGAATGAGGCTGACGGGCTGAAGGAATTAAAACAGATAGATATTGTACAGAGATAGACCCAGACACAGCACACTAATGTTAGCAGCTAGCTAATCATGAATCACTATTAAATATGTGATATATTGAGGCATTACTTAAATCTTATATCCATGAATGTAGAGGCCTTGGCAGGGGAATGAGTCTGACCTGGGCTGGAGGCGTACAAATAGATACACCCACACACAGCTAGATAGCCAATGCTCCAACCAAGGAGCATCAAAAGTCGTGCTATAAATTCTCAGACAACCCAAAGACTCCTTAATACACTTCCAGACTCCCTCTGCCTACCCAAGGACGTCAGAGGACAAAAATCAGTTAACCACCTAACTGAGGAACTCAATTTAACCTCGCGCAATACCCTAGATGCAGTTTCACCCCTAAAAACTAAAAAAATTTGTCATAAGAAACTAGCTCCCTGGTATACAGAAAATACCTGAGCTCTGAAGCAAGCTTCCAGAAAATTGGAACGGAAATGGCGCCACACCAAACTGGAAGTCTTCCGACTAGCTTGGAAAGACAGTTGCGTGCAGTATCAAAGAGCCCTCACTGCTGCTCGATCATCCTATTTTCCAATTTAATTGAGGAAAATAAGAACAATATGAAATGTCTTTTTGATACTGTCGCAAATCTAACTAAAAAGCAGCATTCCCCAAGAGAGGATGGCTTTCACTTCAGCAGTAATAAATTCATGAACTTCTTTGAGGAAAAGATCATGATCATTAGAAAGCAAATTACGGACTCCTCTTAAAACCTGTGTATTCCTCCAAAGCTCAGTTGTCCTGAGTCTGCACAACTCTGCCAGGACCTAGGATCAAGGGAGACACTAAAGTGTTTTAGTACTATATCTCTTGACACAATGATGAAAATAATCATGGCCTCTAAACCTTCAAGCTGCATACTGGACCCTATTCCAACTAAACTACTGAAAGAGCTGCTTTCTGTGCTTGGCCCTCCTATGTTGAACATAATAAATGGCTCTCTATCCACCAGATGTGTACCAAACTCACTAAAAATGGCAGTAATAAAGCCTCTCTTGAAAAAGCCAAACCTTGACCCAGAAAATATAAAAAACTATCGGCCTATATCGATTCTTCCATTCCTCTCAAAAATGTTAGAAAAAGCTGTTGCGCAGCAACTCACTACTTTCCTGAAGACAAACAATGTATATGAAATGCTTCAGTCTGGTTTTAGACCACATCATAGCACTGAGACTGCACTTGTGAAGGTGGTAAATTACCTTTTAATGGCGTCAGACTGAGGCTCTGCCTCTGTCCTCGTGCTCCTAGACCTCGTGCTGCTCGTGCTGCTTTTGATACCATCAATCACCACATTCTTTTGGAGAGATTGGAAACCCAAATCGGTCTACACGGACAGGTTCTGGCCTGGTTTAGATCTTATCTGTCGGAAAGATATCAGTTTGTCTCCGTGAATGGTTTGTCCTCTGACAAATCAACTGTACATTTCCGTGTTCCTCAAGGTTTCGTTTTCACTATTGTTTTCACTTTATATTTTACCTCTTGGGGATGTAATTCGAAAACATAATGTTAACTTTCACTGCTATGCGGATGACACACAGCTGTACATTTTAATGAAACATGGTGAAGCCCCAAAATTGCCCCCGCTAGAAGCCTGTGTTTCAGACATAAGGAAGTGGATGGCTGCAAACGTTCTACTTTTAAACTCGGACAAAACAGAGATGCTTGTTCTAGGTGCAGAGAAACAAAGAGATCTTCTGTTGAATCTGACAATTAATCTTGATGGTTGTACAGTCGTCTCAAATAAAACTGTGAAGGACCTCGGCGTTACTCTGGACCCTGCTCTCTCTTTTGACGAACATATGAAAACTGTTTCAAGGACAGCTTTTTTCCATCTATGTAACATTGCAAAAAATCAGAAACTTTTTGTCCAAAAATGATGCAGAAAAATGTATCCATGCTTTTGTTACTTCTAGGTTAGACTACTGCAATGCTCTACTTTCCGGCTACCCGGATAAAGCACTAAATATACTTCAGTTAGTGCTAAATACGGCTGCTAGAATCCTGACTAGAACCAAAAAATGTGATCATATTACTCCAGTGCTAGCCTCCCTACACTGGCTTCCTGTTAAGGGAAGGGCTGATTTCAAGGTTTTACTGCTAACCTACAAAGCATTACATGGGCTTGCTCCTACCTAACTTTCCGATTTGGTCCTGCCGTACATACCTACATATTCTAGGGACAATTAGGAGGCCTGCGTCTTGTGACCGTAGCGTTACGGTCAAAAGACGCAGGCCTCCTAATTGTCCCTAGAATTTCTAAGCAAACAGCTGGAGGCAGGGCTTTCTCCTATAGCTCCATTTTTATGGAATGGTCTGCCTACCCATGTGAGAGACGCAGACTCGGTCTCAACCTTTAAGTCTTTATTGAAGACTCATCTCTTCAGTAGGTCATATGATTGATTGTAGTCTGGCCCAGGAGTGTGAAGGTGAACGGAAAGGCTCTGGAGCAACGAACCGCCCTTGCTGTCTCCGCCTGGCCGGTTCCCCTCTCTCCGCTGGGATTCTCTGCCTCTAACCCTATTACAGGGGCTGAGTCACTGGCTTACTGGTGCTCTTCCATGCCGTCCCTAGGAGGGGTGCGTCACTTGAGTGTGTTGAGTCACTGACGTGGTCTTCCTGTCTGGGTTGGCGCCCCCCCCCCCCCCCCCCCCCCCCCTTGGGTTGTGCCGTGGCGGAGATCTTTGTGGGCTATACTCGGCCTTGTCTCAGGATGGTAAATTGGTGGTTGAAGATATCCCTCTAGTGGTATGGGGGCTGTGCTTTGGCAAAGTGGGTGGGGTTATATCCTGCCTGTTTGGCCCTGTCCGGGGATATCATCGGATGGGGCCACAGTGTCTCCTGACCCCTCCTGTCTCAGCCTCCAGTATTTATGCTGCAGTAGTTTATGTGTCGGGGGGCTAGGGTCAGTCTGTTATATCTGGAGTCTTTCTCCTGTCTTATCCGGTGTCCTGTGTGAATTCAGGTATGCTCTCTCTAATTCTCTCTTCCTTTCTCTCTCTTGGAGGACCTGAGCCCTAGGACCATACCTCAGGACTACCTGGCATGATGACTCCTTGCTGTCCCCAGTCCACCTGGCCGTGCTGCTGCTCCAGTCTCAACTGTTCTGCCTGCGGCTATGGAACCCTGACCTGTTCACCGGACGTGCTACCTGTCCCAGACCTGCTGTTGTCAACTCTCTAGAGATAGCAGGAGCAGTAGAGATACTCTCAATGAAAAGCCAACTGACATTTACTCCTGAGGTGCTGACTTGCTGCACCCTCGACAACTACTGTGATTATTATTTGACCATGCTCGTCATTTATGAACATTTGAACATCGTGGCCATGTTCTGTTATAATCTCCACCCGGCACAGCCAGAAGAGGACTGGCCACCCCTCATAGCCTGGTTCCTCTCTAGGTTTCTTCCTAGGTTTTGGCCTTTCTAGGGAGTTTTTCCTAGCCACCGTGCTTCTACACCTGCATTGCTTGCTGTTTGGGGTTTTAGGCTGGGTTTCTGTACAGCACTTTGATATATCAGCTGATGTAAGAAGGGCTATATAAATGCATTTGATTTGATTTTGATTTGATTGCTACCTACTGAACATGAGGTATTTATTCACCCTCTCTCTGGTCAAGAGAAGACCAAAGATTGAGGTGGCTAAAAACAGAACTCCCTCCCATCTTCCACCAGCTTGCTACCTATGGCCCGGCTAGCTGTCTGAATCTCACTGGTCCCTTTGATCACTCGGCTAAGCATGCCTCTCCTTAATGTCAATATGCATTGTCCATTGCTGTTCTGGTTAGTGTTTATTGGCTTATTTCACTGTAGAGCCTCTAGCCCTGCTCATTATACCTTATCCAACCTCTCAGTTCCTCCACCCACACATGCTATGACATCTTCTGGTTTCAATGATGTTTCTAGAGACAATATCTCTCTCATAATCACTAAATGCCTAGGTTTACCTCCTCTGTACTCACATCCCACCATACCTTTGTCTGTACATTATACCTTGAAGCTATTTTATCGCCCCCAGAAACCTGCTCCTTTTTCTCTCTATTCTGGACGTCACAGACGACCAATTCTTATAGCTTTTAGCCGTACTCTCATACTTATTCTTCTCTGCTCCTCTGGGGATGTAGAGGTGAATCCAGGCCCTGCAGTGCCTGGCTCCACTCCTACTCCCCAGGCGCTCTCTTTTGATGACTTCTGTAACCGTAATAACCTTGGTTTCATGCATGTTAACATTAGAAGCCTCCTCCCTAAGTTTGTTTTATTCACTGCTTTAGCACACTCTGCCAACCCGGATGTCCTAGCTGTGTCTGAATCTTGGCTTAGGAAGTCCACCAAAAACTGTGAAATCTTCATCCCTAACTACAACGTTTTCAGACAAGATAGAACGACCAAAGGGGGCGGTGTTGCAATCTACTGCAGAGATAGCCTGCAGAGTTCTGTCCTGCTATCCAGGTCTGTACCCAAACAATTTGAACTTCTACTTTTAAAAATCCACCTCTCCAAAAACAAGTCTCTCACCGTTGCCGCCTGCTATAGACCCCCCTCGGCCCCTAGCTGTGCTGTGGACACCATATGTGAACTGATTGCCCCCCATCTATCTTCAGAGCTCGTGCTACTAGGTGACCTAAACTGGGACATGCTTAACACCCCAGCCATTCTACAATCCAAGCTTGATGCCCTCAATCTCACACAAATTATTAATGAACCCACCAGGTACAACCCCAAAGCCGCAAACACTGGCACCCTCATAGATATCATCCTAACCAACGTGCCCTCTAAATACACCTCTGCTGTTTTCAACCAAGATCTCAGCGATCACTGCCTCATTGCCTGCACCCGTAATGGGTCAGCGGTCAAACAACCTCCACTCATCACTGTCAAACGCTCCCTGAAACATTTCAACGAGCAAGCCTTTCTAATCGACCTGGCCCTGGTATCCTGGAAGGATATTGACCTCATCCCATCAGTAGAGGATGCCTGGTTATTTTTTTTAAATGCCTTCCTCTCCATCTTAAATAAGCATGCCCCTTTCAAGAAATTTAGAACCAGGAACAGCTATAGCCCTTGGTTCTCCCCAGACCTGACTGCCCTTAACCAACACAAAAATATCCTGTGGCGTTCTGCATTAGCATCGAACTGCCCCCGCGATATGCAACTTTTTAGGGAAGTTAGAAACCAATACACACAGGCAGTTAGAAACGCCAAGGCTAGCTTTTTCAAACAGAAATTTGCTTTGTGCAACTCCAACTCTAAAAAGTTCTGGGACATTGTAAAGTCCATGGAGAATAAGAACACCTCCTCCCAACTGCCCACTGCACTGAGGATAGGAAACTCTGTCACCACCGATAAGCCCACTATAATTGAGAATTTCAATAAGCATTTTTCTACGGCTGGCCATGCTTTCCACCTAACTACCCCTACTGCATTCAACAGCACTGCACCCCCCGCAGCTACTCGCCCAAGCCTCCCCCATTTCTCCTTCTCCCAAATCCATTCAGCTGATGTTCTGAAAGAGCTGCAAAATCTGGACCCCTACAAATCAGCTGGGCTTGACAATCTGGACCCTTTCTTTCTAAAATTATCTGCCGAAATTATTGCAACCCCTATTACTAGCCTGTTCAACTTCTCTTTCGTGTCGTCTGAGATTCCCATAGATTGGAAAGCAGCTGCTGTCATCCCCCTCTTCAAAGGAGGTGACACTCTTGACCCAAATTGCTACAGACCTATATCCATCCTACCCTGCCTTTCTAAGGTCTTCGAAAGCCAAGTCAACAAACAGATTACCGACTATTTCGAATCCCACCACACCCTCTCCGCTATGCAATCTGGTTTCAGAGCTGGTCATGGGTGTACCTCAGCCACGCTCAAGGTCCTAAACGACATCGATAAGAAACAATACTGTGCTGCCGTATTCATTGACCTGGCCAAAGCTTTTGACTCTGTTAATCACCACATCCTCATCAGCAGACTCAGTAGCCTTGGTTTCTCAAACGATTGCGTCGCCTGGTTCACCAACTACTTCTCTGACAGAGTTCAGTGTGTCAAATCGGAGGGCCTACTGTCTGGACCTCTGGCAGTCTCTATGGGGGTAACACAGGGTTCAATTCTTGGGCCAACTCTTTTCTCTGTATACATAAATGATGTCGATCTTGCTGCTGGTGAATCTCTGATCCACCTCTACGCAGACGACACCATTCTGTACACTTCTGGCCCTTCTTTGGACACTGTGTTAACAACCCTCCAGACGAGCTTCAATGCCATTCAACTCTCCTTCCGTGGTCTCCAACTGCTCCTAAACACAAGTAAAACTAAATGCATGCTCTTCAAACGATCGCTGCCTGCACCTGCCCGCCCGTCCAGCATAACTTCTCTGGACGGTTCTAACTTAGAATTTGTGGACAACTACAAATACCTAGGTGTCTGGTTAGACTGTAAACTCTCCTTCCAGACTCACATCAATCATCTCCAATCCAAAGTGAAATCTAGAATTGGCTTCCTATTTCGCAACAAAGCATCCTTCACTCATGCTGCCAAACATACCCTCGTAAAACTGACCATCCTACCAATCCTCGACTTCGGCGATGTCATTTACAAAATAGCCTCCAATACCCTACTCAACAAGCTGGATGCAGTCTATCACAGTGCCATCCGTTTTGTCACCAAAGCCCCATATACTACCCACCACTGCGACCTGTACGCTCTCGTTGGCTGGCCTTCGCTTCATAATCGTCGCCAAACACATTGGCTCCAGGTCATCTACAAGACCCTGCTAGGTAAAGTCCCCCCTTATCTCCGCTCATTGGTCACCATAGCAGCACCCACCTGTAGCACGCGCTCCAGCAGGTATATCTCTCTGGTCACCCCTAAAGCCAACTCCTCCTTTGGTCGTCTCTCCTTCCAGTTCTCTGCTGCCAATGACTGGAACGAACTACAAAAATCTCTGAAACTGGAAACACTTATCTCCCTCACTAGCTTTAAGCACCAGCTGTCAGAGCAGCTCACAGATCACTGCACATAGCCCATCTATAATTTAGCCCAAACTACTACTTCTTCCCCTACTGTATTTATTTATTTTATTTATTTTGCTCCTTTGCACCATATTATTTATATTTTAACTTTGAACTTTCTTCAAACTACAAATCTACCATTCCAGTGTTTTTCTTGCTATACTTTATTTACTTTGCCTCCATGGCATTTTTGCCTTTACCTCCCTTATCTCACATCATTTGCTCACATTGTATATAGTCTTATTTTTTTCTACTGCATCATTGATTGTATGTTGTTTTACTCCATGTGTAACTCTGTGTTGTTGTATGTTGTCGAACTGCTTTGCTTTATCTTGGCCAGGTCGCAATTGTAAATGAGAACTTGTTCTCAACTTGCCTACCTGGTTAAATAAAGGTGAAATAAATAAAATAAAAAAAGATTGAGGCCTTCACAATGGAATGAGTATGGTGCTATAGGCATGGAGGCAGCATACAGATACACCCACATCACACTAATGCCAGCAGCAAGCTAATCATGACTCACTACTAAACATGTGGTATATCAATGTATTAATTCCTCATTTGGTGAAGACATGTGCTTCTACACCTGCGTCTCTCACATGAATGTAGAGCCCTCACAGGGGACTGACAACTTGGGCTGGAGGAATCACACAGATACAGATACACCCACATAGACAAACCACACATCTAGCTATGTAATACATAGCTAATGTTAGCTAATACAAGAGGTTTACTTCACCAACACAGAGCTGTGTTGGAAAGTCTTACAGGAAAATCTGTTGCCAAAGAACAGTCACTTCGTCAGTGTTTCCCAATGTGCTTGATGGCCTCCATACCCTCCTGAGTCCCTAGCGGTGCCCTAAGTAAGAGTGAAAAATAGCGGGCATACATCCTCATATCACTATTTCACACGGAGGCGTGGGCCGCACAAACTCCACACGTCACCGCTACTAACAATGCAATGCTAGCTAGCTAATGAAGACTGTTGTGCTGCAGGTCTTTGGAAGAGAGTGATGATCCACATTTAAAACATGTCAAAACCCTGCGAGAGTTTCAAGGGAGTCCGAGACATTCTTTGTTGCCCTATAAAAGACACGGGTCGATCTGAGAGACTGTCAGTACAGTAGCAAGGTGGGCCAGCCAGCAAAGAAAGAGAACACAAGAGGCCTTCAAATCCTTTTTGGTGGAATTGGAACTATACTCAAGAAACAAAATCTGATTCTAGAACACACTTTGTAACACACTGAGAAGCAAACATGAGAGGAGCTTCCTATTCCCAGAAATCCCAGTCACTGCAAGTGAGTGGCTCTCGAGGCAGTATGCGGGTCCAGAGCCCCTCTCCCTCCCGGTGTCGCGGTTCCTCGTACAACAACCGTGGACGGTCCGGGTACCAGGGCGGCAATTTGTCCTCCGCCGTGGAAATCGGCACAGAGATACACCAGCAGCATGCCAACGAGAAGGAGGAGATGCAGGAGCTGAACGTGAGGTTCGCCGGCTACATCGAGAAGGTTCAGGCCCTTGAACAGAGGAATGCCCAGCTGACTGCAGAGCTCGCCGCCCTACAGGGCCGCTTCAAAGGAGGCCCCACCGGCATCGGAGAAGAGTATGAACTCAAGTTCAAGGAGATGAGGGAGCTGATTGAAGCTTTGACCAATGAGAAGGGAGCTGCTGATATCGAGAGGGGATACATTGAGGAGGATGTGGAGGTGTGGAGGCTGAAACTGGAAGAGGAGCTGGCACTGAAAGGTATGGTACCAGTCCCACACTGATCACTGGCTGGGGAGATCTACTGATCTCGATCGTCTTCTATATTGACATTATTGTATGATGATATAAACCAAATTTCCATGAAGAACGCAGGATTTCTAGTTATAATTTTGTTCCTTGAATAATCAAAATGCCAAATTTGACTACACAATGTTTCTAGACATACCGTTGGTTGATTGAGATTTCTTGTACTCGTAGGGGTGTATGATCAGCCAATGTATTGTCTACATACACCAAGTGAATCTGATCCCAATACTATAATAACATTGTTGTTGTAATGTTTATAAACATCTACTCATCTCCCCCGTTTATCCATCTCCAGAGGAGGCAGAGATGATCCTGAGGGAGTTCCGTCAAGACGTAGACAATGCCACCCTGCAGAAGGCGGAGCTTGAAAAGCGTGTCGAACAGCTGGTGGCCGAGATTGAGTTCCTCAAGAAGCTTCACGACGAGGAAGTCGCCGACCTCATGAAGCAGATCGAGGACTCCAAGGTGACTGCGGAAATTGACGGTGACCGCCCAGACCTGGCCGCATATCTGCGCAACATGCGTGCCGAGATCGAGGCTGTGGCGGCCAAAAATGTACAAGAAGCCGAGAAGTGGTACAAGGGCAAGTTCGAAACCCTCAAAGAGGTTGCCGGCAAGAAAGAAGTGCAGATGAAGTCGATTAAAGAAGAGATCACCACTTTCCACAACCAGGTGACAGACCTCCAGAACCAGATTGATGGGCTGAGGGCACGCAACATGGCCCTGGAGCAGCAGCTGGAGGACATGGAGATGGCCCACATGGATAAGGTCGGAGGCCTGGAGGGCATCATTGCCCAGCTGGAAAACCAACTCTGCGAGACCAAGCTGGAGATGGGCAAGTACCTGGCTGACTACCAGGAGCTGCTGCACATCAAGCTGAAGCTGGATGCCGAGATAGCCGTCTACAGGAAGCTGCTGGAGGGAGAAGAGAGCAGACTGGGGATCTCGGCAGGGAAAGAGCCAGAAGCTTAAGGTGGGTTGATCACCGATGGATGGGTAACAGTAGTGTCCTCAAAGTCTAAGGGGTGCTTGATGTAGAGAATGAGGTACAGTGAAAGTTGTGTGACTGACTGGATGGCTTTATGGCTTGTTGTGATGCTAAGGCTTAAAGGAAAATGTGTTTACATCAAATAATTATTTGAATATTTACTTGCAATACCAAAGCACTGTTCACACTTTCAATACTGCATAACTGAAACATTTATATTTGTAGGTGTCCAAATATCATTCGAGAGAGAGAACTTCAAATAAAGGTACCCACCTTATAATTGTCACTTTCAATTGTGCTGTTTACTATCAGGCTATGTACACTGATTCAATCCTCCATATGAAACCTATTTCTTCTCCATGTAGCAGCGGTCACAGAGAGGACCACCTCAGTGTGGAGACCCACACAGCTGCCAGACTGTCTGCCTGAGCACCCTACCAGCTCTCCCACCCGTCAGCCCTCACAGACTTAATTGCCCCTGCCAACTTCTCCCTCCCCTACCCAATCTCCCCCCATCCAACCCTCGTACATCCCCCACCCACCCCTTTCAACACTCCCCACTCAGGCCCTCAGCACCCTACCTTCTCCCCAAATCCTACCCATCACAGCTTCCACTCCCGACCAGCCCTCGTCATCGGTCGCTCCAAATCCTGCCTGACCCTGTCAACCTCTCTCGAACGTTGGAGCACCCTTCACATGCATGGTTAACTCCTCAAACAAAAACATTCCCTTTATTTTAATTTAAACCTTGTGACTCACCCATTTTATGTAAGATAACTGAAGCTGTTTACATAAATGTATACCCACTACTACATAATAAAGCTTAACCTGAATGCATACAACTGGGTTTTGTTTCTGGTAATAATTTTTCATCTCTTAATAGTTTGTCTAAAATGATGTCTGGGGTTGTCAGAGATGTATGAGCTCCCAACCACTTTGTATTAGAATAACCAAAACCTGACTATTAATTGTTACGGCACAGTCAAACGTGGGGAAACACTAAAACCTTTCCACTCACATGAAATGAAAGCAACATAAATACAAAGATAATGTTTATTACTTTGAAAAGCATCTTTTTTTTATGTACATGGTAAGATTACAAAGTCAACCAGGCTGATCTGTCAGAACAGGAATTACAAGATTTTTAGAATACTGTTATTGCATCAAATGCTTGTTTTATGCAAAATAATCGTTTATTTTTTTTTAGAACACTAATCTATGTGTTTGGACTGAAAGTGGGCCTCTGGGAGATTTGACAGAAGATGTAGGTGGTCTTTGGGTGATAAGCCTAACAAGACCGCATTCCATAGCATGAGTTAATGTTTCTGTACTGGGTACCAAGGGGAGATGGCTCCAGGGCCAGAACCTGGTCTCTACACAGTGAGAAGTTTTACAGCCGATACTATTTGCGGAGAATTATTAGTATCTTTCATGCGAATCATAACATTGTGACCCATTCCATACATCTGCTGTTTGTCATGAACATCCAGGAGGATGGACTTTGCTATAAAATTATGTGGCTCAAATCCGCTTGTTGGGATCTCAATGAATTACCTACGGGGGGGCTCGTTGACAAGCCCCATTACTGCGGTAATTAAATAAAGTTTACATTTACGTCATTTAGCAGACGCTGTTATCCAGAGCGACTCGTTTTGAATAAATGTAAGTCTCCTTTTGATTACAATAATTCCACGACAGGTCTCAGACTAGACATAACATAGTAAACATATATCCGGGACACTGAAATTATTTTTGAAATGTTACGTTTGGTATGGTTACACATAAAGCAAAAACTGAAGTAGGGTGGTTGGGTGGGTGTATAATGCAAACATCTAGCTCCCCAAAGGTTGCATGTTTGAATCTAAGAACAGACAACTTTAGC
Organism: Salmo trutta; assembly: GCF_901001165.1. Taxonomy (NCBI): domain Eukaryota; kingdom Metazoa; phylum Chordata; class Actinopteri; order Salmoniformes; family Salmonidae; genus Salmo; species Salmo trutta. Next base: position 3,515,811 of record NC_042979.1, on the reverse strand, counting down.
ATCCACGCCTAGCTAACGTTAACAAATTGGAATTTGTAACAAGTTCTGTAAAATAACATATTGTACGTTTTGCAAATTAGAAACATTGTACATTTAGAAAATGTGTGACATTGTACAAATTGTAATTCATAACATGAAAAGGATGATGATATCCACAAATTAATACAAATCATGCACGCTGTTCTCAGCAATTTTATTTAGCAATGTTGAAAACAAAAGTATAATAGAAAATACTACAAAGTTTGTAACTGACAATACAAAGCCGTTTTGAATAGGTCAGTGTCTGCTGTTCTTCCTTCTCTTCAGAGCCTTCCACTCCCCCTCCTGGGTGGCCAGACTGCCAAACAGCTCCTTCACCTTCCTCTTCCTCTCCGCATCCCTACACACAAAGAGGGAAGCAAAAAAATATCAGGTCATCTGCACATGAAAAAAGTCCATATATTTCTGAGTATTTTTTTTATAAAAGAACAAAGGTTAAGCGGGGGGGTAGTAGAAAGGTGAAGGGCACAGAATGGAAAGTGGCCAAGACAGGGCTCAAATACCCATCACCAAGGGGTATGTAGTCAGGAGTTGGCAGCGCTACCACTAGACCAGACTCTGGCATGTGTTAGTTATAGTGATAAGTATATGTAATGTCATACAGACCTGCCCATGACCTCGTTGAGTTTCTCTCGGGCCAGGAAGCGGGTGTCTTTACGGATCTCTCTCAGAGCTCCCTTGAACTCTTTCTTATACTTGTGGTTCAACCTTTCCTTCTCCCTCTCCTCCTTTGTGTTCCCTCGCTTTTTCCCATAGTCCAGCCTGGAATTGAGAGGTTTACAAAATGGAAGCTGACATTACAGGGGAACATAGTTCTTTTGTACTCCAATTTTCATAGGCGTTTGTTATACATAAAGGAATTTAGTTTCACACAATCTTTCTACAATCTATGATGTAAGCCAAATGGGTGCATGTGACACTACAAGGGAATTACAATCCTTCTCTATCTTAATCTTAATCTGGGGTGGCAGGTAGCCTAGTGGTTAGAGCGTTGGGCCAGTACCCGAAAGGTTGCTAGATCGAATCCCCGAGCTGACAAGGTGAAAATCTGTCATTTTGCCCCTGAACAAGGCAGTTAAACCCACTGTTCCCCAGTAGGCCATCATAAATAAGAATTTGTTCCTTAACTAACTTGCCTAGTTAAATAAAGGTTATATAAAAAATTAAATCTTCAGGGGGGGGTAATGCTACGCAAATAACTGAAGATGAGTCTCACACTACAATCTTGGATCGAAGATAACATTACAAGGGAATACAATCGCTTTCTTTTTCTCCACACAAATAACTGAATTTAGAGGTCTCACTCACACTTCTACAATCTTTGGTGTGAACAGTTCGAGGGGAATGGGTTTCTTCTTCTCAAACACCAGGAGAGGACGTGACATCAGTGAACCGGATATGGCCGCAAGGATTTCCCCATGAAGGTCCTGGGACAAGAAGATAAAAGAAAAGTGCTCAATATTAGAAAAGCTAAAGCATACAATTAACATCAATACTGAACCAGATAAATGAAAGGTTAAATGTTAGGAAAATATTACGCTGAAACAGTTACCATACACAGTGAAACAGCACAAAGCAAATTTAAAATCAAATGTCATTTATTATAAAGCCATTTTTACACCCAACTGTAACAACGTGCTTTATAGTTAGTTACCCGGCCTAGAAATTACATTTCAATATGTAGTAAAAAAAACTCCTATACAAAAACACCATGTGGAAGACAACTTGCAAGTAAACAAATCCTACATCAATTGCAACTAGTGGTGAAATAGTGAGTATTTCTGTGAGGGTGAGCAGCTGAACTGTGACAATGCTCCATTGTAATAAGCATCTTGCTAGCCTGTGTGAAGGTAATTTATATACTGCTTTACCCCTATTCCCATTCCAAGATGGGAAAAAAACAAGGACTCACTATAGTATCAGGTGAGGGGTAGTCCAAGTTTGGGGGTCAATTCCCATTTCAAGTCAGTCAATTCAGGAAGTAAACGCAAACTAAAATTCTCCTTATAAAATTAACCATGACACGGACCACGGTTACTTTCTAAATGTTCCCAATTATAGTTACTAGTTAACAGTCCAAAATTGTTAATCAGTAACGTAACTTTTAGGTTACCCAAACCCAGTAAGGTAATCTGATCACTTTACCCTTAAGAGGCATTAGAACAGAGGTAATTTTGCCCCGGGGCCGCATTCTGTCTTCAACGAGGCCTGGAGGACCATACTGTAAATTGGTTAGATTTATATATACACACAGTACCAGTCAAGGGTTTCTTTATTTTTTACTATTTTCTACATTGTAAAATAATAGTGAAAACATCAAAACTATGAAATAACACATATGGAATCATGTAGTAACCATAAGTTTTACACAAATCAAAATATATTTTATATTTGAGATTCTTCAAAGTAGCCACCCTTTGCCTTGATGACAGTTTTGCACACTTGGCATTCTCTCAACCAGCTTCACGAGGTAGTCACCTGGAATGCATCTCAATTAACAGGAGTGCCTTGTTAAAAGTGAATATGTGGAATTTCTTTCCTTCTTAATACGTTTGAGCCAATCAGTTGGGTTGTGACAAGGTATGGATGGTATACAGAAGATAGCCCTATGTAGTAAAAGACCAAGTCCATATTATGGCAAGAACAGCTCAAATAAGAAAAAAGAGAAACAACAGTCCATTACATTAAGACATGAAGGTCAATCAATAAGGAACATTAAGAACTTTGAAAGTTTCTTCAAATGCAGTCGCAAACACCAAGCGCTATGACAAAACTGGCTCTCATGAGGACCGCCACAGGAAAGGAAGACCCACAGTTGCATCTGCTGCAGATAAGTTCATTAGTTAACTGCACCTCAGATTGCAGCCAAAATAAATGCTTCAGAGTTCAAGTAACAGACACACCTCAACATCAACTGTTCAGAGGAGACTGCGTGAATCAGGCCTTCATGGTTGAATTGCTGCAAAGAAACCACTAGTAAAGGACACCAATAAGAAGAAGAGACTTGCTTGGGCCAAGAAACACAAGCAACGGACATTAGACTGGTGGAAATCTGTCATTTGGTCTGATGAGTCCAAATTATTTTTGGTTCCAACTGCCGTGTCTTTGTGAGATGCATAGTAGGTGAAGGGATGATCTCCGAATGGGTGGTTCCCACCGTGAAGCATGGAGGTGGTGGTGTGATGGTGCTTTGCTGATGCCACAGTGATTTATTTAGAATTCAAGGCACACTTAACCAGCATGGCTACCACAGCATTCTGCCGCAATACACCAACCCATCTGGTTAGCGCTTAGTGGGACTGTCATTTGTTTTTCAACAGGACAACGACCCAACATACCTACCTCCAGGCTGTGTAAGGGCTATTTGACCAAGGAGAGTGATGGAGTGCTGCATCAGATGACCTGGCCTCCACAATCACCAGACCACACCCCAATTGTGATGGTTTGGGATGAGTTGGACCGCAGGGTGAAGGAAAAGCAGCCAACAAGTGCTCAGCATGTGGGAATAAGTTATGCACCGATATTACATTTTTGTCCTATACCGATATCCAATATTTTCCTTGCCAAAAAAAAACCGATACCGATAACTGATAGTACATCTTTTAGCGGCCTTTTAAGCATTCTAGTACAGTTAAATAGTTCACACACACACACACACACACACACTAGAGGTCGACTGATTATGATTTTTCAACGCCGATACCGATTATTGGAGGACCCAAAAAAGCCGATACTGATTAATCGGCCGATTGTTTTGTCTTTGTTTATTTATTTATAATAATGATAATTACAACAATACTGAATGAACACTTATTTTAACTTAATATAATACATCAATAAAATCAATTTAGCCTCAAATAAATTATGAAACATGTTCAATTTGGTTTAAATAATGCAAAACAAAGTGTTGTAGAAGAAAGTAAAAGTGCAATATGTGCCATGTAAAAAAGCTAAGGTTTAAGTTCCTTGCTCAGAACATGGGAACATATGAAAGCTGGTGGTTCCTTTTAACATGAGTCTTCAATATTCCCAGGTAAGTTTTAGGTTGTAGTTATTATAGAAATTATAGGACTATTTCTCTCTATACGATTTGTATTTCATATACCTTTGACTATTGGATGTTCTTATAGGCACTTTAGTATTGCCAGTAACAGTATAGCTTCCGTCCCTCTCATCGCCCCTACCTGGGCTTGAACCAGGAACACATCGACAACAGCCACCCTCGAAGCAGCATTACCTATGCAGAGGAAGGGAAACAACTACTCCAAGTCTCAGAGTGAGTGACGTTTGAAACGCTATTAGCGCGCACCCCGCTAACTAGCTAGCCATTTCACATCGATTACATCAGCCTAATCTTGGGAGTTGACAGGCTTGAAGGGGTGGGTATCATTTGTGGAAGGTTCCAACAGGAATCAGTTACAAAAAACGTAAAGTAAAAGGTTGCCAACCAACAACGCATACAAAGTAGCAAAGCATACAAACCTAGCTAACTAGCTGCCGAATAGGCATCAACTCACCACGTAGCTTATTCTTAATGTTTGTCTATAGGCAACCAGAGTGAGGACAGACATTTTTCGGAATAAACGTGATGAGTGAAAAACGCAATGAAATAGACCACTCACTACCCGGTATCTTATTCTGCCGCTATACAACTTTGTATGCGTTGTTTTTTGGCAACCTTGTTATTTACGAAGTTTTTGGAATAGATTCCTGTTGGAACGTTCCACAAATTATACCCACCGGTTTGAAGTCATAAACAGCTTGAAACACAGCGAAGAGCTGCTGGCAAAACGCACGAAAGTGCTGTCTGAATGAATGCTTACGAGTTGTTATGTCAATGTTATGTCAATGTTATGTCATAATTACGTAAAATTCTGGCAAATTAGTTCGCAACGAGCCATGCGGCCCAAACAGTTGCATATACCCTGACTCTGCGTGCAATGAACGCTAGAGATGTGAAACAATTTCATGTTAGCAGGCAATATTAACTAAATATGCAGGTTTAAAAATATATACTTGTTTATTGATTTTAAAGAAAGGCATTGATGTTTATGGTTAGGTACATTGGTGCAACGACAGTGCTTTTTTCACAAATGCGCTTGTTAAAGCAACACCCGTTTGGCGAAATAGGCTATGATTCAATGATAAATTAACAGGCACCGCATCGATTATATGCAACGCAGGACACGTTAGATAAACTAGTAATATCGTCAACCATGTGTAGTTAACTAGTGATTATGTTAAGATTGATATCTTATAAAAAAAAACTAAGTTTAATGCTAGCTAGCAACTTAACTTGGCTTCTTGCTGCCCTCGCGTAACAGGTAGTCAGCCTGCCATGCAGGCTCCTCGTGCGTTGGATTGGATTAGTAACCGGAAGGTTGCAAAAACGAATCCCCCCTGAACAAGGCAGTTAACCCCCGTTCCTAGGCCGTCATTGAAAATAAGAATGTGTTCTTAATCTGACTTGCCTAGTTAAATAAAGGTGTAAAAATATATATATATATATATATATATATATATATATATATATATATATATATATATATATATATATATATATATATATATATATATATATATAAATAAATAAATATATAAAAAGGCAATTCGGTGGCCAAAAATACCGATCGCCGATTGTTATGAAAACTTTAAATCGGCCCTTCCGATTAATCGGTCGACCTCTAGCACACACACACAGCGGTCTAAGGCACTGCATCTCAGTGCAAGAGGTGTCACTGGTCCCTGGTTCGAATCAAGGCTGTATCACATCCGGCCGTGATTGGCAGTCCCATAGGGCGGTGTACAATTGGCCCAGCATCGTCCGGGCCGTCATTGTAAAAAAGAAATTGTTCTTAACTGACTCGCCTAGTTAAATAAAAAGGTTACACACACCAAAAAGTTATTTTGTTGGTATGTCCCCACTACCAGTAAAACATAATCAAAACCTATTTATTTCACTTACTTGCGGTGCTGTTTCTTTGTTCATTCGTTTCATTCTCAACCAGGATTTCTATGGAACGCCGTTTGGGTTTTTGCGTGTCAAAAGATGCACATTTTGTGAAGCTAGTCACAATAAGGATTAGGCAAAATAGTGGAATTTGTGGTTCACCTTCAAAATAAAAGTGAGAACAATTCTACTATGTGTTCATTTGCATCACTGTCAATGACATACTTTTATTTTGAAGTCAAACAGCCAATTCCATTATTGTGTGTAATCCTTATTGTGGCCAGCTTCACAACACACAACCCGGACCGGTCGAACCTCACTAGCCAGATGAAGCTAGCTGGCTGCTTATAACGTTAGCTTTAGGCAACAGGATTAAGTAGCTGGCTAGCTATTTATTTTCATGAACTGAAGTTCAATTTCAACAGGCAAACAACAAGTGGCAACCTAGCTAATACTTACTCACAAGGATTCCTAAATCATTGCTAAGAATAATGAAAATTACTGCAGTTTCTACTGGTCATTGATTTCAGGCTGGTTGTGTTGGTGCTAGCTAGGTATCAAGCTAAAGCTAGCTACCCCAGAAGTTGCGGTCAAACAAATGATGCTTTACCAACGCTGTACTGTAAACACATCGTTCGTGGACGGTGTTTGCAGACTTTTTTGTACAGCTTTGACAGTGCTACTGTATCTTTCTTGACACGCAAAGACCCAAACGGCATTCCGTAGTATGCATGTTGTGAAGCTAATAGCATTACTGGGTATCTCCGGTAGGGCAACATCTGAAAAATAGCACACTTGGAAGTGTGTACCGGTGCTTGACCAGTACCGGTGATCACCCACGACAGAGAACGATTGATTGTCAAGGGCAATGAACTCCATTATCTTGGCTTTAATGGATTACGCCTTTGAGTTGTCTCGCTGAAATTTTCTTACTCTTTCAAATGATTGCTCGACAAGTTGACTGCTCGATCCACACAGCAGACAGTGGGCTGCTGTGTTGCACGTGTAGCGCAAAATATTTACGTGGCGTCATTACGTCATGAACCTACGTTACATAGGTACGCACGGTAGCTTTGACATCGGTTTTTAGCATCGCCATTAAACTAGACATCGGGCCGATACCGATGTTGGCATTTTTAGCTAATGTCGGCCAATTCCAATATGTTCACTGATATATCGTGCATACCTAGTGGGAACTCCTTGTTGGAAACGCATTCCAGGTGAAGCTGGTTGAGAGAATGCCAAGAGTGTGCAAAGCCATCAAGGCAAAGGGTGGCTACTTTGAAGAATGTAAAATATATTTTTTATTTTTGAACACTGAGTTACTACATGATTTCATGTGTTATTTAATTATTCTACAACGTAGAAAAGAGTAAAAAATAAAGAAAAACCCTGGAATGAGTAGGTGTGTACACACACATTCAAAAGTTTGGGGGTCACTTAGAAATGTCCTTGTTTTCCATGAAAACATATATGAAATGATTTGCAAAATGAATAGGAAATAGTCAAGACATTGACAAGGTTATAAATAATTATTTTTAATAAAAAAATGGTGTCTTTCAAACTTTTCTTTCGTCAAAGAATCCTCCATTTGCAACAATTACAGCCTTGCAGACCTTTGGCATTCTAGTTGTCAATTTGTTAAACTAATCCGAAGAGATTTCACCCCATGCTTCCTGAAGCACCTCCCACAAGTTGGATTGGCTTGATGGGCACTTCTTACGTACCATACGGTCCAGCTGCTCCCACAACAGCTCAATAGGGTTGAGATCCGGTGACTATATAATGGAGTGGCCAGCACAGACAGAACACCAGCTGACTGCTTCTTCCCTTCCCTTCAAGATCCCTTTTACCCCAGACATTCACATTGCCTCCACCATGCTTGACAGATGGCGTCACGCACTCCTCCAGCATTGTTTCATTTTTTCTGCATGTCACGAATGTTCTTTGTGATCCGAAATCCTCAAATCTTCCTTTTTCGGTGTCTGTTCTTTTGCCCACCTTTTCTTTTTATTGGGCAGTCCGAGATATGGCTTTTTCTTTGCAACTGTTAAGAAGGCCAACATCCCGGATTCACCTCTTCACTGTTAACATTGAGACTGGTGTTTTGCGGGTACTATTTAATAAAGTTGCTTTAGAGAATTTGGCAGTACGTCCAACCGGTCTCACAACTGCAGACCACGTGTAAGCACGCCAACCCAGGACCTCCACATTCAGCTTCTTCACCTGCAGGATCATCAGACCAGCCACCCGGACAGGTGATGAAACTGTGGGTTTGCACAACCAAAGAAATTCTGGACAAACTGTCTCAGGGAAGCTCATCTGCATGCTCGTCGTCCTCACCAGGGTTTTGACATCAGTGGGCAAATGCTCACCTTCGATGGCCACTGGCAGGCTGGAGAAGTGTGCTCTTTACGGATGAATCCTGGTTTCAACTGTACCAGGCAGATGGCAGAATGTGTAAGGCGTTGTGTGGACAAACAGTTTTCTGTTGCAAACGTTGTGAACAGAGTGCTCCATGGTGGCGGTGGGGTTATGGTACGGGCAGGCATAAGCTATGAAAAACCAACAATTGCATTGTTGGTTTAACTATGGCAATTTGAATGCACAGAGACACCGTGACGAGATCCTGAGGGCCATACACCGCCATGCCCTCACGTTTCAGCATGAGCATGCACGGCCCCATGTGGCAAGGATCTGTAGACAATTCCTGGAACATGTCCCAGTTCTTCCAAGGCCTGCATACTCACCAGACATGTCAACCACTGAGCATGTTTGAGATGCTCTGTATCGATGTGTATGACTGTTCATTATTTCTTTTTTTCTACTCAAACCACCCGCGAAACAGATTGGACCATCAAACGCATAGTGGTCTCTGACTTGTGGTCAGACTCGCTTAGTTGGAACAAACTTAAATTTGCACCTATTTATTTTCAATGCAATGTCATTGAGAATGTTTTTTTTTTGCAAACACCCTTTCCGAATTTAAAAGTTATCAAAAGTATTTAGATTTTTTCTGGTAACATAACTGATTACAGGTAGTTTTTTTGTAATCAGATGTAAAAACTCCAAGGTTCACCGCCCAGTGGAAGGCATGTAAAGCCATTGACCTCCTTACGGTTACTATTTAATAAGCCTGGTAAGTGTTTCAATGACAGATGAAGGGAATGAACATGCTCAACTATCCTCTTGCAACAACAAAAAACGAATTAATACAGTGCTTGAATGACTAATTGAACTAATCCCTGATTTGTAAACCACAAGACTTTGTAATGGTCTTCAACTTTTGAGAACATGTTTTGAGAAATGTTTTATTGCAGCAACATTTACCCAGGGCAGCCCAACTAAGTTGTCTTTGGATGACACTACAGTTCCACTCACCTGTAATGCTGCAGGATACGTTTTGATTGGAAGATGTTTGGAGAGCAGGGTTGTGATTGGCTGAAAGATGTGCGAGTAGGAAGCGAGTTCTCTGTAGAGTGAAGAGCAGCGCTTCAGCAGGTCCAGACACGTGGCCACAGCAGACAGTCTGGGGGGGGGGGGGCACATCATCAGGACAGAAGACACTGGTTAAATGACCACACTCGGACCCACAGACACACGCACAAAAACACACACATGGACACACTGACCCTGTTTATTATCTATGCATAGTCACTTTAATAACTATACCTACATGTAAATATTAACTCAATTAACCTGTGCCCACAACCATCGTATATAGCCTCGCTACTGTTATTTTACTGCTGCTCTTTAATTATTTGTTATTTAAATTTTTTACTTATCTATTTATTACCTAACACTTATAATTCTTAGCAGTTGTTGGTTAAAGGCTTGTAAGTAAGCATTTCACTGTAAGGTCTACACCTGTATTCGGCACAAGTGACATAACATATTTGACACAGCCACATACAATGACTCACTCATAGGGAATGTTGAGATTTCTGACACACACACTCCTATTCACCTGGGGTGGAGTCTAAGTGTGTGTCCTGTCCACTACCCAACCGGGTCATACGGTTTCTCTCTAGTCTCCACGCATGAAGCCTGGAAGCTGACATAGTGTTCTTAACTACCATGGCACTGAGACACTTCACACACACCCTCACTCAACCCTGCATCTCTCTTTGTAAGCCCCACAATAATGTCTTCCTGTGAAGACCAGAAAGCCTTCTCAGCAATGACTTCATATGGGCAGTGGCTTTGATGGGTGTAGATAGTTTGTGGTAGGGGTGGTATGTGTGTGTTATAAAGGAAACAATCAACTGATTTAAAACAGGAAGGTGGGTGCCAGTCTACCGTAATTTCCGGACTATTAAGCGCACCTGAATATAAGCCGCATCCACTGAATTTGTATTTTTTTTTTTTACATAAATAAGCCACACGTCTATAAGCCGCAGGTGCCTACCGGTACATTGAAACAAATGAACTTTACACAGGCTTTAACGAAACACGGCTTGTAACAAAAATTAATAGGCTTTAACGAAACATGGCTTGTAACAAAACATTTGCAGTAAGCTTTAGTTGTCTTTTTGCACTGAGTCAATTCCTCACGCTTCTGTTTCCAACATCTTATCATCGACTCATTAAGACCAAGCTCCCGTGCAGCAGCTCTATTTCCTTTTCCAACAGCCAGATCAATCGCCTTCAACTTGAAAGCTGCATCATATGCATTTCTCCGTGTCTTTGCCATGATGAGGGTGACAAAATGACTACCGTAATCAGAATGATGGGAAGTTTGAGAGCGCTCGATTTAATCTAAACAGTAAACAAAAAAGTTGTTTGACCTTAACCCGTTCGGCAATTTCATTGGTCTAATGAAAGCTACATGCCGCCAAAAAAAACTGAGCACGTCACAGAATGTGTTTTTTTGGAGGAAAATAAAATTGAAAGCTGGAAAAATCCATATATTAGCCGCGTCATTGTTTAAACCGAGAGGTTCAAAGCCTGGGAAAAAAGTTGGGGCTTATAGTCTGGAATTTACGGTAATTACTCCTCAAATAAACTAACAAAACTTGAGCATCTCTGGAAAGACCTGAAAATAGCTGTGCAGCGACACTCCTCAAGAATGGGAGAAACTCCCCAAATACAGTTGTGCCAAGCTTGTACCGTCATATCCAAGAAGACAAGGCTGTAATCGCTGCCAAATTACGAGGTAAAGGGTCTGAATATTTAGGTAAATGTGTTATGTCCGGGTAATTTTTTTAATAAAATTAGCAAACATTTCTAAAAACCTGTTTATGCTTTGTCATTATGGGGTATTGTGTGTAGATTGATGAGGGGGAAAAAAACATTTGATACATTTTAAGGCTGTAACGTAACAAAACGTGGAAAAAGTGAAGGGATCTGAATACTTTCCGAATGCACTGTACAGCCTATTGGCGCACCTGATTTCGCACGGCCAACTAGGACAGGAGAGGTGCTAGTGAACTTGAAGCAGCGAATGATGTGTGTGAATTGTGTGACAAAGAGGTGCTTTTGATACAGTTGATTGGCTAACAAAGCCTACAAAACAGAAAGATGACCGTTTCCAAGTAGCCTAATAATGTTTCATCCCAAAATTGCCTGTCTGCGCGTGCTAGTGATGCGCGGATCAGCTGTTTGTTCACCCACACCCACTCACAATTTCTAATTACCCATTCGCAACTGCCTGACAATATGTGATAGTGAAAATCTGAACTCTGCACCAGACCCTAAACGGAAAATATAGTCAATGTGTTGTACAGTCAGAGATGGCAGAACAATTTATTTGAAGTTTTTTTTTTGTTACGCCTGTTTTCGCTTCTCATTTCCGACATTTAGGTAGGCTATTTGTTAGTCAACTTGTCTATAATTAGATAGCCTATATGCTGCTTCTCTTCTGTCATTAATTGTTGCCCTAGAGACAAAACAATTGCTCACCAGAATGTCATAAATTGACCGAAAAAATGCTTCAATCTAGTTAACATTGGTAAGATTCGTTTTTTCTTTCATCTCTGCTTCTCTCGTCCAGCATGGACATTTAGAGACCGGGGAGAAAGTGCTACAAAAAAAAATTAAAAACAGGAAAGATTTCTCCAACATTTTCAAAGGACATCAGCGTGACCAGTTTCAAGGAAATTAAACTTAAAACAACCCAACATGTTTTAGATAAGATTTCAGTTTGGCTTGGATGCATATTTTGTGGTAGAAATACTATCAGCTTTTATGATGCTGATAAAGATAGCTCCTTTACAAACACACTCATTATTTTAAGATGCAGAAATAATTTCTCCAGAGTAAAAATATACATTTGGTGTATCATTTTATTGTAAGAAAAATGCTTTATTCTGCAGGAGTTAATATTATACTAGGGTATGTGAGGTGTTATAGACCTACAGTCAGTGTTCAAAATTTCAGTTAGGCTACTCAATTTAACCCATCTGAACAATATAGTTCCCTTGACATGCCATTTTGAAGTCCCCACCATCTTGTGACTGTTGAATTTGTATAACATCACACATATTTTACCACGTCACCAAAGCTTTCCCAAACAGACTACAGTTCTGGCCCTCCTATTTATTTTCAACTCTCCGTTTCGCAGCTTGTGTCTTATTGAATTAAACTCCGACATTATCCTTTTTGCCTCAGTGGATCGAAGTTAACTTTCTGTCCAAGCTCCCCAAAAGCATTTGGCAATTGGTGGGTATTTGGCACACTGCAGTTAGTGCATAGCCTAAGCTTTAGGGCCTAACTTCAGATAAAAAAATTATGAAAGATATGAATTGTGCAACAATTAAACATAAGGATTTTTTTATGCATCGTTCTCTTTATTCAACCCACCGCTACCTACCTGCCCTTCCTGTGGATATAACTGCAGGGACTGCGGGTTATGCCCGTGAGCATCCTGTGGGAATGTAGCCCTCTACAATACTTCATCCATGATTACCCTCTTACCCGCATCCCAAATGGCACCCTATTCCCTTTACAGTGCCTATAAAGCTCTGGTCAAAAGTAGTGCACAGCCTACTAGGAGGGATGGGCATGAGTAATCGAGTCCTCGAAAGGACGTTAACTCGATTTTTAACCAGTAAAACTATAAATAGAGTACAACTATTTGGTGGAATGTGCTTTGTGGTTCCCGAACAGGCAAGTGAAATGTTGTCCCTCTTGTGTTCCATTTGTGCATTTGCGGGGCACAACAAAAAAGAAAGCAAGCATTACACAGTTCTACTCCCTAAATTCCCTTTCCCCTCCATGTCTCTCACTCAATTGCGTTCCGACCACTCCCTCTACACGTGTGCGCACACAAGCTCCTGTAGGTCTACAGAAATACATTTCTATAAAAACCTTAGGTGTTAACCTCCCTGGGCAAGGTCAACAGTCAGTGGAATCGCGTGGCGCGAAATACAAATACCTCATAAATGCTATAACTTCAATTTCTCAAACATATGACTATTTTACACCATTTTAAAGACAAGACTCTCGTTAATCTAACCATACTGTCCGATTCCAAAAAGGCTTTACAGCGAAAGCAAAACATTAGATTATGTCAGGAGAGTACCCTGCCAAAAATAATCACACAGCCATTTTCAAAGCAAGCATATATGTCACAAAAACCAAAACCACAGCTAAATGCAGCACTAACCTTTGATGATCTTCATCAGATGACACTCCTAGGACATTAATGTTATACAATACATGCATGTTTTGTTCAATCTATACCATTGGATATTGGTGAGGCGTTCCGCTAGTCTGTCCCTAACAGGTTAACCCCCACCCGCTTAACCCGGAAGACAGCCACACCAATAAGTTGGAGGAAACACCGCTCAACTGACGATTGAAGCCAGCCTGCAGGCACCCGGCTCGCCACAAGGAGTCGCTAGAGCATCATGAGCCAAGTAAAGCCCACCTGGCCAAACCCTCCCCTAACCCAGACAAAGCTGGGCCAATTGTGCGCCACCCTATGGGACTCCTGGTCACGGCTGGTTGTGACAGCCTGGGATTGAACCCGGGTCTGTTGAAACAGTCCGGTTCCACATTGAAAATATGCAAAAACCTTTGACAAAGGGATATTTTCATTAGAATCATTAAGCCTCGGCCTATTCACCAAACAGATGTCGTGGCCATAATTCTTCACCGTAGTATTCTCAATGTGGAATTGTTAATCACTTTAGAAATATCCAAAGAACAGGCGGAATAAACTAAATTGAACATCTGTATCTAAAATTTAAAAAATAAAATGAATTTGCTTTTGTAACCCCTGAAGAAATTGTCTTTCAACTCACCAAATTGAGCCCTGTTTCAAATGATCACTGAGAATAACTGACCCAGACGCGAGACACACATCACTTCACACAGGCAACTTTTTTCATTAAGAAAAATATTCTGTATAATATTCAAGGTTTGGATCTGTCTCAGGGTACAGAAATAAAAGCCGGAAAATACCAACATTTTTCAAGGAACAGAATCAGAAGCGGGAAAAAAAGTGATCTATACTGTTCTAGAACAAAACCCTTTATTTTAAAAGCATGGGAATTGGTTAATAACGTTCTTTTACGTTCCAGGCATTTTTTCCCAGCCCCACAAAAAAACGCAACAAAGCGCCTATGCAAAGCCCTCCCGCTCTCAATCAGAAACTTCTTCTAGCGTCTGCCTGCCAGCTGAATCTTGGCCAGTGTGTGTGTGTGCGCGTGTAGGGTACCTGATCCTTCTCAGCATAACTGTAGCCTACTGACGTTACAAGCGTGATTCTGCATATACAAGCTTGTTAGCTAGCTAGACAACTGTAGTTTCAAGACATTCTAAGTTCCTGCATAGAAGCTACTGCTCCGTATGTATAATTCTGTGGCCTTAATTCAGATAATGCAAGTCATCACAAGATGCCAAGTGCTTCAAGCCAAGCCTCCTCTTCGACCCTCTCACCTCACTCGCAAAATTTCAGTGGCATCTCGCGCCGGACACTTGTCTTTCCATCATGCATGTAAACAACACACTGATCTATAGCGTGTCCGCTCCATATCAAGCTGCTCTTTCTGCAATGCATGGCTGGTGAAGTAATTTAACTTTGAGCTAAATGTTTTTTTATATTTTATATTAATCAATTTGATGGTTTGGTTCAGGACTTAATTTAAAAATTGTTTTTTTTTTTTTTTACATATAAAATGTCTTGAGTGCGACAAGGGCTCGGGAAATCAGTGTCTTGTCTGCTGAATTAACAAAAAAAGTCTATGCCACTGCACAGCCATAGGCTTCTACAAGTAAGCAACACTGCTTAAGGATCGGACCATTTTTTTAAATTTTTTTTTAATTGGTGCTCTGCTCTCAGTCTTACCTGTAGTGGTCTGTGTCCAGGTCAGTGGTCAATGTGAGTGTCTGGGTGGCAGACAGAGGTAGGGTCTTCTTGCTCCATGTCTGGCTGGACTCTGGGTCTGACAGCACCAGCAGGTCACTGACCTTACCTTTCTGCCTGAAGGGTGGCACCACCGAGTAACCTGGCAGGACACAGCAGCCAGTTATGTTAGGGCCCTAGGTGTCACACTGTCTACATCAGTGGAGGCTGCTGAACAGCTCTTAATAATGGCTGGAACGGAGCGAATGGAATGGCATTAAACACATGGAAACCATGTTTGATGTATTTGATACCATTCCACTAATTCCGCTCCAGTGATTACCACGAGCCCTTCCTCCCCAATTAAGGAGCAACCAACCTCCTGTGGTCTACATATAACACAGACAGGGCTCCAATCTTTTACATGACAAATAAACCCACTAGAACAACTACAGAGGAGACATATACTTTTTAGAATAACAGGCGAAGTGGAACGAGGCAAACAAAATATGCGTAACACTATATGCGTAACAGCATGATTTATTTAAATTCCACTAAATCAAAATCAGCATCAACAGGAGTTGAGATCTTGACACCTAGCAGAGGTTAGCTTTCATTCTGCCGATGATGGCTTGGCATGGCGGTGAAACTATTTCACCGGGCGCCGCTACCTCCATGGTGCCCTGAATGCACTCTACCGCACTGTGCAGTATCATACTGTAATACTGCAATCACAGTACAGACAGGTAGGCAGTCAAATCGTTTTTGGTTATTTAGAAGTGTTCATTCGGACCTCGGCGCACATTTTTTTGAATATCCGAACGGATATTAGTACTTAACATCAAATCAACGTTTATTGGTTGTGTACACAGTTTAGAAGATTTTAGCTCCTAACAACGCAGTGGGAAAAAAATAATTGTTTTATGTCAGAACGAATCCAATGAATAACCAATAAGACTGTAGCAAAGTATTTCAAATGCAATCTACACTGGATGAATTTACACAAGATACACTAAGAATATGTACAGCAGTAGATAGCTCTTTCTAATATATGTCAAGAATCCAGCATATAAATAAATGTGGTGAGTTTAAAGTTGAACTAAAATGTACAGTAAGTGGTAGAATGAACTCAGTCGAGAATACAACATTTACATACACAGTACAAAACCCCCGTGGCAAAATATATAAAATTGCAAATGGCCTTCCTGTTACACTGGGTACTGTAGATGTACTGGAGGGCAGGCAGTGTGCCCCCGATGATACGTTGGGCAGACCGCACTATCCTCTGGAGAGAACTGCGGTTGCTAGGAGTGCAATTGCCGTACCAGGCAGTAGTACAGCCTGATAGGATGCTCTCGATTGTGCATTTCTATTAGTTTGTGAGGGTCTTCGGGGCAACGCAGAATTTCTTCAGCCTCCTGAGGTTGAAGAGGCGCCGTTGCACCTTCACCATACACAGGTCCTCAGGAACTTGAAGCTTTTGACTCTCTCCACTGCGGCCCTGTTGATGTGGATGGGGGCGTGCTCACTCTGCTGTCTCCTAGTCCACGATCATATCCTTTTGTTGACATTGAGGGAGAAGTTATTTTCCCGGCACCACTCATACATGGTCATACAGTCATGTGTGAACAGGAAGTGCAGGATGGGGCTGAGCACACATCCCTGCAGGGCCCACATGTTGAGGATTAGCGTGGCGGAGGTGTTGTTGCCTACCTTCACCAGCTGAGGTCGGCCCGTCAGGAAGTCTAGGACCCGGTTGCACAGGGAGGGGCTCAGACCCAGGTCTTTGTAATAAGCTTTCATTACTTATTGAGTATTCATTTTTGAGAAACAGATATGCCTATTTTAACAATGAAAAGGCATTGCCTAAATTAAATTATCCATGTTACATAGAAGGACATAGCATATTTTATAAAGCATTTCTCTATAACTCCTTTGCTTCCAGGGCTGAAACACTTCTGGTTTGTATTTTTTTACCTGGTAGTTAATTGCACTCACCTGGTGTCCAGGGTCTAAATTAGTCCCAAAAAGAAGGAGGATAAAATCCAGAACGGTTTCGGCCCACCAAGACCGGAATTGGGCAACCCTGCTCTATACTGTAGTGGACGGGCAGGAAGTGTGCCCCCGAGTTTATTGGGATCAGGATCACTGACCAGTGGATCGCTGACCAGTGATGCTCTCTCGCTTAGTCTCACCTACAGTGGTTGCAGAGCGCAGTCGCTCCCTCGCGCAGCAAGTGCTCAGGTTAAAAACATAGGCAAATAATATTTTTTACATAATTCGAACATCCCCCAAAAATCATGACATCGGGTGTGGCTGCTTATGGTACTGTGCTGAATACCGTGAGAAGGCAGGGACTGAGCTGGATTGGGGTCAATTTAATTTCAATTCAGGAAGTAGCCTTCAATTCCAATTATCCTCATAAGAACTGAATTAAAATGGAAACAACCAACCTTTAAGAAGAAAACAAATAACCAGTTAGGCCTAGTTGATGAGGAGATATGACAGGAGCCCATTAACAGAAAGACCGTACCTGTAGAGGTCTTATCTTTCACAGCCAGGTGTAGTACTCCCAAAAGGAAGTTGATGAGCTCAGGACAGAACCTCTTGGAGAAGGAGACGTACTCCACAGCCAGACAGCACAGCACCAGGCCTGATGTCACATCCTCTAATGACATCACGGGACACTGATGACATCACACAAACACACATGGAAAAAATAGGTCAAATTTAGGCAGAAATCACCACCTCAAACTACTTTGCCTACTAAACATAGTACACAAGCATTTATACACACACACACACTAACAATCTTGAGAAAGGGACAATAATGTATCTAATGTGCTTTCAAACCTTTTTCCTTCTCTATGACCTTGTGACACTTCTGTGCAGCCTCCGCTGTTTCTCAAACAAAGCCATTAGCTTCATCTAGCTAGCCAGTCTGCTTACTTTTTCTAGTGTGTGTGTGTGTGTGCATGTCTGCGCGCAAATCACGTTGAGAAAGTAACTCAGGTTCTCTAGCCTGTATTCACCACTCACATAGCTACAAACTCATTGTTGGCGTGTAGAAGTTACATAATAATACAACTTCCTATTTTCCCCTGGCTAGGTTTGCTTTGACATCACCAGCATACTCAACACTGAGAAAGGACATGACTCCACAGGTCAATAGCTTAGTGAAAATGCAGGCATGTAGCAACAGAAACAGTGTGTGTGTATGCATGCATGCATGTATGTATGTGTGTATGCATGTTCCTTTCCATTGAGCAAAATCCGTAGCTGAGCCATTGACATAAACACCATGATTAAACAAAAGGTTGGTGGCAGGAAGGAAGGATAAAGCCCTCTTCCGCAGACCTGGGTTCAACTACTACTTGAGATCTTTCAAATACTTTGAGCATTTGCTCTAACCTGCCTGGAGTGCAAGATTGGCAGGGTTAGCAGCTTTGGGAATATTCTAATGGTCCATTAAGACAGCCAAGCTAAATACAGCACAGTTAAATCATTTGAAATTACTTCAAATAGTATTTCAACCCAAGTCTGGTTTAGCGATAGAAGAGCTCCAACCCACTTCAACAGAGAGACTGGAAGCATGAGGAAAAAAAGAGGTTGATTCAAAAGTTATAGATTGAGATGAAGGGATGATGAAATCCTACAAAAAAAAGACATGGACAGGAGGGATTAGTTGAGAACAGAGAGAAGAATAATAGAAAGAGATGTTGATGGAGAAGTATTTGTTATAGAGTAGACAAAGGAGACTGACTGACAGGTCCGTTGGCTTGTTTGTGAGGTAGGGCTGTCTACGACCCCAAAAAATCTTGGGTCGACTGAAAGTCGCCTGTTCTTTATACCAATTGATTGGTCGGAATTTTTTAAACATGTATTTTTCCATATATAGGTTTGGGTAAACTTTGTGTTTCAATAAAATCAACTATATGAATTGAACTTGTCTGACGCTTTAAGCTTACAGTTTGCTGAAATAAGACAAATGCCTCAAGAGGGTGCTAGAGATCTAGATAACCAGACAACAAAAAACCTTGACCTGGCACAACTATTCTCCTACTGGCTTTTGCAGATTCTGCCATTACTCTCCTGAAGTTGCCGGTAATAGGCTACACGAGGAGTCGGCAACCTTTCTCATGTGGAATGCCAATTGATCTTACCATTTTCCCCGATCTGCGTGACAGTTAAGGTTTCCACATGCACATTTTCAGGAAACAGATACATTTAAACTTATAATAACATCTTCATATCTAAATCTAAATTCAATCCAAATGAAAATTATAAACCCAAAAAGTTACTTTCATTGCCATAAACCAACATAGCTACAACAGCATTCCACAGCGATACGCCATCCTATCATTTGTTTTTCAACAGGACAATGTCCGTAGAGCTCCGAGACATGTCTGGGCTCCGGCTGGGCCACTCAAGGACATTCAGAGACTGCATTGTCTTGGCTGTGTGCTTAGGGTCATTGTCCTGATGGAAGGTGAAACTTTGCCCAAGTCTGAGGTCCTGAGCACTCTGGAGCAGGTTTTCATCAAGGATCGCTCTGTACTTTGCTCCATTCATCTTTCCCTCGATACTGACTAGTCTCCCAGTCCCTGCCGCTGAAAAACATCCCCACAGCATGATGCTCCTATCACCATGCTTCACCGTAGGGATGGTGCCAGGTTTCCTCCAGACGTGACGCTTGGCATTCAGGCCAAAGAGTTAAATCTTGGTTTCATCAGACCAGAGAATCTTGTTTCTCCTGGGCTGAGAGTTCTTTAGGTTCCTTTTGGCAAACTCCAAGCAGCTGTCATGTGCCTTTTACTGAGGAGTGGCTTGCGTCTGGTCACTACCATAAAGGCCTGATTGGTGGAGTGCTGCAGAGATGGTTGTCCTTCTGGAAGGTTCTCCTATCTCCACAGAGGATCTCTGGAGCTCTGTCAGAGTGACCATTGGGTTCTTGGTCACCACCCTGACCAAGGCACTTCTACGACTGCTCAGTTTGGCCGGGCGGCCAGCTCCAGGAAAAGTCCTCTTCCATTTAAGAATGATGGAGGCCACTGTGTTCTTGGGGACCTTAAATGCTGCAAACATTTTTAGCTACCCTTCCTCAGATCTGTGCTGACAATCCTGTCTCGGAGCTCTACGGACAATTCCGTCTAGCTCGTGGCTTGGTTTTTGCTCTGAAATGCACTGTCGACTGTGGGACCTTATATAGACAGGTGTGTGCCTTTCCAAATAATATCCAATCAATTGAACTTACCACAGGTGGACTCCAATAAAGTTGTAGAAACATCTCAAGGATGATCAACGGAAACAGGATGCACATGAGCTCAATTTTGAGTCTCATAGCAAAGGGTCTGAATACTTATGTAAATAAGGTAGCCATTTTTTAATTTTTGTAAATGTATTAAAAATTGTCTAAAACCTGTTTTCGCTTCGTCATTATTGGGTATTGTGTGTAGATTGAGGAGGAAACATTTTTATTTCATCCATTTTAGAATAAGGTTGTTACGTAACAAAATGTGGAAAAAGTCAAGGGGTCTGAATACTTTATTACTGCTCGACTAAAACAATCTACCAAACAATCAACCAGTCGACTAATTACGGTCAGCCCCATTGTGAGGGAAGACCATTTTTATCCAGACAACTTGACACAAGCTCTTCATACACACAATCTGTGTCATACACAGAGACGGGCTCACACACACTGTGGGATAATTACCTTGGTGAGGGCCTGGCTGATGTACAGTAGGGCTGGGGTGGTGACAGGGTGGCGAAAGTCTGAGGTGGGGAACAGCAATGCTGTTATCTTCAGGTAAATGAGCTGAGAAAAGAAAGGAGAGAGACGTCACCTTGACAGAACACTGTCAGAGAAACCAGTTTACAGACAAGCTTGGTGCTCACTGTTAGGGCTAGCTAGGGACCTCACGATACGACTATCCCGATACGATATGTATTGCAATTCTCACAATTCTATACGTACTCACTATGTCTGCTGCAGAGAGACGAGAGCCCGAGAAAACTCGCATTGATCAGTCATGGAAATAAAAGTGCTGAAAAAATGTTGGCTCACTATTTACAAAGAAGATGGAGAACAAGCTATAGAATGAAACATACCGGAGTTTTTGCGCAGGTACAGCCGACTAGCACTAGCTACGGCTGTCTAGCAATTCATTTAATACAAATATGGGAGTCAAGTATCGATATATCGTCAAAACTAAATTTGCGATATATAATTGTATCGATTCTCCCCCTCATCACTTCTTTGTATTAAAATGTTTGAGAACAAGATCTCATTTACAACGGCGACCTGGCCAAGATAAAGCAAAGCAAAGCAGTGCGACACAAACACAGAGTTACACATGGGATAAACAAACGTACAGCCAACAACAAAATAGAAATATCTATATACAGTGTGTGCAAATGTAGTAAGATTAGGGAGCTAAGGCAATAAATAGGCCATAGTGGCAAAATAATTACAATTTAGCATTAACACTGGAATGATAGATGAGCAGAAGATGAATGTGCCAGTGGAGATACTGAGGTGCAAAGGAGCAAAAAAATAAATAACAATATGGGGATAAGGTAGTTGGGTGGGCTATTTACAGATGCTCAGACAGCTAATGCTTAAAGTTAGTGAGGGAGATATGTGTCCAGCTTCAGTGATTTAAGCAATTCGTTCCAGTCATTGGCAGCAGAGAACTGGAAGGAAAGGCGGCCAAAGGAGGAGTTGCTTTGGGGATGACCAGTGACATATTCCTGCTGGAGTGCGTGCTACGAGTGGGTGCTGCTATGGTGACCAGTGAGCTGAGATAAGGCAGGGCTTTACCTAGCAGAGACTTATAGATGACCTGGAGCCAGTGGGTTTGGCGACGAATATGAAGCGAGGGCCAGTCAACGAGAGCATACTTGTCGCAGTAGTATATGAGGCTTTGGTGACAAAACGGATGGCACTGTGATAGACTGCATCCAATTTGCTGAATAGAGCGTTGGAGGCTATTTTGTAAATGACATCGCCGAAGTCAAGAATCGGTAGGATAGTTAGTTTTACGAGGGTATATTTGGCGGCGTGAGTGAAGCAGGCTTTGTTGCGAAATAGGAAGCCAATTTTAGATTTAATTTTGGATTGGACTTCACTGTCAGAGAACAAATGGAACAGGATCAACAGATGTCAGACGGGTATTTCCCTGGCTTTTTTCCTGACATGTAGAGCAGTGTTTCACGCAGAAAAAGATAACAGTCCATGACAATAACTTAACAGAGAAGTGGGAAGCAAAACCATTTAAGAGCAAAGTCAAAAGTACCATGTCTAGTTGTGGGAAGGCGGCCCGACCCTTGACCTCCAGTACCTCCTCCATGCTATGTGCGCTGTCAACCAGAGTCGTCTGCATCGCCTTGGAAGCAGCTTCAGGGAACAGCTGACATAGACCATACAGCTGCCTGGGGAGCAGCAGGGAGAGACAGAACAAACCAGCACCATCAATACACCTGGCACAGTCAAATCCTATAGCATATCAAAACTAGAGAGCGTTACTCACGGTATCATTTTGTCTATTGTGGAAAGTTCCGGTGGACTCCTGGAAGCCAACTCGCCCACATACTCCAGCAGAAAGCCAAATAATTTCTGAAAGAGGAAGTGAGAAATCCACAGCAGTTGACTCAAATAACTATTTTGATCCCTAGCAAAACATCTGCATGTCAGTTAACAATTCCACCTTGTGATTCAGGCTGAACACTACTGACTTGTAGTTTGAGTTTGTTCCCCACAGCCAGACTGGGATGGTTACACTTCTGTGTCCTGGCAAGGATGATACACTGGTGGTCAGCAGGATGACCCTGCAGTAGGCCCTTCAGGTCACTGTAGCTCTCTGGAGCTGGGAGGAGGGGCAAGGGGGAGAGAAGGACATTGAACATGGGTGGAGAAGGCAGACAAGACAATGATGGTGTTGTGTCAGGGCATGTCCACCAGGGGGAGTCGTGTTTTGTTTTGCTGGATGACTCGAGAGCAGTCAATGTTAGCATTCAATTAATTGAAACATAATAAATCATTTTAAATCAATCCGGCAATTATTTTTCCAATATATTCCAAAACTATCACCTACCGAAAATGATGTTCAGTTAGATCATATAAAACAGGGGTCTTACCTTTGAAAGTGTATGGTAGCTCTGCTTTAGCTGCCTCTGCTTGGGCCTTCCTCTCCTCCTCACTCAGCTGAGATTTGGTTGCAGGCGCTTCATCCTTCTCCTCCTCTTCCTCCTCATCCTCTCCTCCCACACTCTCCTGCTCAGAGTCCAGGTCTGAGTGGCTATCCTCGTCACTGCCCTCTTCCTCCACCTCTCCATCAGATTCCTCCTCACCACTCTCTCCTTCACCACCCTCCTCCTCCTCCTCGTCATCCCCCTCTATCTTTGCCCCTTCCTCATTTATGTTCCATTTCCCATCCTGTAGAGAGAGAGAACGAGAAAAATAGGATTTTGTTATCTGCTCTTCTTTCAGCGAATGCCTGTAAATTTGACTGTCACATACACTCCCCTATGTATTTATTTGGACAGTGAAGCTTAAATACTTAATTTGGCTCTATACTCCAGCATTTTGGATTTGAGATCAAATGTTCCATATGAGGGAGGGGACAGTACAGAATGGCACCTTTTATTTGAGGGTCTTTTCATACATATCGGTTGAGCACAACAAAAACAAACTGCAAATGCAGTCATTGCGTGCAATGGAATATCGGACCAAATACACTTTTTACAAAAAATATTTGAATTTGTCCAAAGACCTATGACACCTTAAAATGGGTGAACTAGATACATAGCGCTTTCCTTTCTAAACGGTGAAACAGATATGTTTGCAAATACCCTCAAATAAAAGGTGACGTAGGTAAGCATTTCACAGGAAGGTGTATTTGGCGCATGTGACAAATACAATTTGATTCGATTTAGATTTTAGACATTCTGTACTGTCGCCTAATATGAAACATTTGATCTCAAATAAAAAATGCTGGAATATTAGAGACAAATTAAATGTTTTAGCGTCACTGTCCAAATAAATGTGTGTGACCCTTCCTACTACTTCCTTCCATTGAGAGAGTAGAGATGATGCGATGTCTGAACTCCAAGACACAAGGTCAAATCATAATCCACACACAGGCAGAGTCTGCTTGGCCCCTTCCCCGACAAGGCAGAGTCTGCTTGGCCCCTTCCCCGACAAGGCAGAGTCTGCTTGGCCCCTTCCCCGACAAGGCAGAGTCTGCTTGGCCCCTTCCCCGACAAGGCAGAGTCTGCTTGGCCCCTTCCCCGACAAGGCAGAGTCTGCTTGGTCCCTTACCTGATAGGACAGAGTCGGTTTGTCGTCACCGTCTAGGATGAAGCCGTCGTTGAGGTCGTCAGCTGACATGTGAGCCTGGGTCTTGGTGCAGTCTCCTACTGCATCTCCCATCATCCTCCTCAGCCTGTCAGCCTGGGGCAAGAGTCAAACCACAGAAAGGAAACAGCTTCAGTACAGTAGACAGGTCAAACCACACAGATGGACAAACTGTGTCAGTGTATCAATAGTTAACGTCCTTTGCTTTCTCAAGTCCTTATCTCTATGATTATTGTCTGACGGGTCAGGTGAAAGCAGACCCACTACCCATCAATGGTCATAAAGAAAAAATGGCAAGGAAATGGTGTTGAGACACATCCATACCTCTAGTTTCTGCAGGCGTTCCCTTTCCTCCCTGGCCACTTCCTCCGGAGTCTTCATCTTCTCAGATGGTTGAGCCTTCATCTCAAAGCCCAGCTCTCGCACCATCATGTCATACTCATCCAGCTGGAACATACAAGGGAAGAGACAAAGATGAATATGTGTATGTGACCAATAAAATTTGATTTGAGATGAGACAAAGGGGTTTTTCCTTGGGGCACAATCATTTTACTTATCCGGGTTCATCTCACTGAGATAAGGTCTCCTGGAAACCTTTTAATTTAACCTTAATGTATACAGGTTAGACTCAATAAGATAAAAATCTATTTTGTATGAGGGACATGTTAGACTTAGTGGATAATCAATTAAAAGTTCCATTGGAAGCATTTCCTGTTCTTTTACCTTGGGTTTGTCTTCCTCCTCGTGTCTGTCAGCCTTGGGGGCATTCTTGTGAGCCAGCAGCCCCTGAATGCTTTTCCAGTCCTGGTCCAGCTTCTCTGTCAGCACCTGGGACTCCTCCTTCTGGTTCTGCCTCTCCCTCTGAGGACAACCAACATACCTGTCAGGCATCTGATCTCACCTCAGAAACCCGTAGAGCTATTGCTAGTACTGGAAAAGTTAATCAAATATCTGGTGGACCACACTATACCACCAAGTCAAGACGAAGGGTATTAAACCCCTCCTAAAAAGGAAGAAACTGCAGCACAATGATAATCTTGGATGCTCCCCAAACAATTGAATGGACCTCACACCAACGTTTCAGTGAATAAACCTTAATGTCTTAAGACACATTAGGAATGGTATTAAGGCACATCCTAGAGTGAGACTAGAGGGATTGACGCTCACCTTCTCTTGTTTCGACTTGAGGATGAGCTCCTCTATGAGTTCCTGTCTGGACTTGGCTCTCTGGTTCCCCCCATTATCCTTCTCCCCTTGGGTCTTCCTCCTCAGCAGACCGCCTCCTCCGAAGTGGGATGCAGTCAGCTCAGCTGAAGGAAAGATGGATGAGAAAATATTGTCATTGTTATGGTCACTACTTCAACAGATGTCACCAATAGTGATGTCTTATTTTTACAGACAAATACTTAGCCAATGTACATCTTTATGTTCCCTCTCCACCACCTGCTTGCTTTCCCTCCTCCCCCTTATCTTTCTCTCACTTGACCCCCCACCCCTTCTCTCCCTCTCCCTGGTCTACAGCTCCCCCCAATTCTGTGAAGACTGGGGTCATTGTGTCTCACCTGAGAGCATTCCTTTCTCATCTGCATCATCGTCACTGTCTACCATGTCGTTGAGCTTCTCCATCTCAGACAGAGACTGGCCATAGTGGGTCAACTCCTCCTCCTCATTCAGGTTATACATGTTTTTCTTGTCTTGGGTACGCTGAAGGGGGACAACATCAAGAGAGGACAATGTTAAGTTATGGACTACGGTACAGCTTTATACAATACACATGCATTTGTCCAAATATTACATTGGAAATGAGTCTGCTCCTCTGGTCTCAACCCCCCACATAACACACAGATTTGAGAGGAGCACAGGGCCAGCCAAAGTGCAGCTCCCCAGAAGATAGTTTAATTAATTATTTTATATTGGACATGCTGTAAAATCGACAATGTAGGGCTGGGGTGGGCAAACTTCTTGGCTCAAGGGCCACATCGGGATTTCGAAAATAAACAGAAGGGACGCACAGATTTGTTTAAAAATATGTCCAATTTGCGGGCCTGAAAATATATAAGTCCATTATAATTTCTACATTTTTGGGGGTTTTACTTTTAAAATTTACAGTGCGTACCATTGAGACCAAGGTCTCCTTTGCAAGGGAGCCCTGCTCCCTATACATCCTATCTAGTTTTAGACACTCAAGTGTGGCCTGGAGTGTTTTTAAATAACCCCAAACAATCATATCTAAAAAAAGAAGATGCCGGCCACAGACCTTAGTTTGCCCACTCCTGTAGAAGGTGTTTCATGCAGTGACAGCAGAGTGAAGGGAGATACTGTATGTCTGTCAGTATTGATCTCACCTGTCTTTCCATCGAAAACCTCTGAAGGATTTTCTCCTCTGGGTCCATCTTGGTGTCATATTCACCAAACCGTCTGTCTATGAACTTATTGGCCTTGTCCTTTGTCTTATATTCCTTCAGCAGGGTCTCTTTTCGCTGGGGGGAAAGAAATGAATATTTTATAAGCATAAGATCCACACTGGCATAATAATAAATAGAATCAAAGAAACATGGTAACACAAGTTGCAAACCACTCTAGCTGTGATTTGAGATATTGTGAAGCTTACCGTATGCTTCCTAGTCAAAACAGTTCACACATACATTGCTACATTTAGTTGATATTGACTGCTAACAGGAATGACTTTCAGCTCAAAAAAGCAGGTGTAAAATGCTGTTAATTTCTGTATCATGCATTTTGAAAACGCATCACTGTTTATGTCTGCAATGACAGGCTACACTTGCACAGCGACTGTGCGCGTGCATTCTCCCTGTGTGCACAAGTATGTGCGTGCGCAAAGGGCGCAAGCTTGGAACCACTCCTTTTTGGAGGTCGTGGGTCAAAACGTTTGAGAACCACTGAGCTATCAAACAGATTTCTGATTTGCTGTACAGATATAAGATTGGGTGGAGTGCAAATGTTAAATTGTTGGGAGAGGATTGCCATACATAAATATCCATCTCCAAAAATGGTTTAGTGAACAATAATTGTTATTGTTTACTTTGCAAGCTGACAAGCAATGTGGCATCAAGTACTGGCATAGGCCTACTGGTCTTTTGGTATGTCAAAATTGCTTGAAATTAGAGGTCGACTGACTATGATTTTTCAACGCAGATACCGATTATTGGAGGACCAAAAAAAAGACAATACCGATTAATCGGCCATTTTTTTTTCTTTATATATATATATACACACTTATTTTAACTTAATACATCAATACAATCAATTTAGCCTCAAATAAATTATGAAACATGTTCAATTTGGTTTAAATAATGCAAAAACAAAGTGTGGAGAAGAAAGTAAAAGTGCAATATGTGCCATGTAAAAAAGCTGACGTTTAAGTTCCTTGCTCAGAACATGAGAACATATGAAAGCTGGTGGTTCCTTTTAACATGAATCTTCAATATTCCCAGGTAAGAAGTTTTAGGTTTGCTACGGGCGTTTTTAGGATCCATCTAGCCTGGTCCCAGACCTGTTTGTGCTGGCTTGTTAACTCCTATGGTAAGCTTATATGGACAACGACCATAGAAGTTGGTAAGAGAGCACAAATCTGAAACCAGGCTTAGATACTTTACATCCATCTCAGCATATGATATCTTCAAAGCCCCATGTGTACACAAACACTTCCTACTACCACCTACCTTGTTGATGGCTTTAGACCTGGATACACCTGGCAGACCGACGTCGTGCTTGCTTTTGCGCCCGAGGATGTCAAACTTTTTTCGGTTGATTTTCACCTCGAATGGGTTGTTTTTGATCTCGGTGGAAGTTTTGGTCTTGCGAACCTTATCAGCAAGGTTCTTCTTTTTTGGCGGTTTCCCCATCTAGACAAAAATACGTAGCTAGGTGAAGGCAATATGGATGAAAACCTCCTTGCTAATAATAACAACCATGTAAAGTATTGAAATACAATTGCTAGTGTGATAACTGGCTAGCTAACGTTTGATAACGTCGGCTAGCAAACATTGGACACGTTCTCAAGGCAAACATCATACATTGTAATGGCATACCTTATAGATTGGATATTGTTCAAGTAAAACACCTCATATGTATTTTGAAGTTAAAATATAACGTTAAATCATCTACTTTGCATTATCCACGTTGTTCCACAGAAGAAAATCCGCGTGCTAGCACGAGGTCAAAGTTCACCAAGAGGCGACTCCTCGTCAGTTGACATGGTAAGTAATATTCTGCAGCGCCGCCATCTGGTAAAAACTCAGCATTACACTTAAAGGAAAACGAAAAAGGATGAGACGTGAAATAGGTGCTCGTCATGGTAGCTTTTTTTGTGTGTGCATGTTTTGCATGTTATTTTGGCGTTACTACGTGACACATATCAGTTTGCAAACAATGTCAAAATACTAGCTCAGTGCTTTCTTTGGTGGTGAAGCAGCCAGCGTAGGGGTTGGCAATGTTCTCTAGTTGCGCCGTGATTGGCTCAGTGTTCTGTCACTCATGGGGACACTAGATTTTAGCAAAATCTACGAAGAGCTTGAAAATTCAAGCCCCTTGGGTGCTGCCATAGTTACATTATAAATGCCCATCCAAGAAGGCTCAAGGTCATTGGCCACAGATACAATGTTGTCAAATCATGTTATATCTACTGTAGCGTTGAATGGACTGATCATGTCAACATTATACTTTCAAAATCTTAGCTAACAAACTAGCAGTCATCATCATGAATCAAGTCGACAATCTACTGGCAAATCCTTTTTAATCCTTGTCATATGAAGAGAGATTAGAGATAAAATGTCGGTGCTCATCGGTCATGAACATTACACAAGTTGGAAATTGAAAATCCAACAATGAGTGGTTTGGAAGGAATCAGTGGCTAACTGTAATCATTGCAAAGCAATCACTAGCTGCTATTCAGTGTACTGAGTGTGAGGTCCAGGTCTGGGTTTAAGGGTCCCTTTTCCAAGCTTAAACGTATAAACATTCAACATTCTCCATGCTGTCAATCCAGCGTAACTTCTACCGCGTTCAAAACAACTGGAAACTCAGAACTGGGAAATCTCAGATTTCAGTGAGTTCAAGACAACTGGGAACTCTGGAAAAAAACAGCTCCGACTGGGAAAATACATTTTGAACGGTCATCCAACCCGGAATTCCAAGTCTGGAACTCAGGCCACTTTCTGAGCTCCAACCTGAAGATCCCTGACGTCATGAATCAACCTTGTTTTTTCCAGAGTTCCCAGTTGTCTTGAAGTGCCATAAAGGTGTCAGAGGAAGGCCATAAAAATGGTCAAAGATTCCAGCCACCCTAGTCATAGACTGTTCTCTCTGCTACCACACGG
Organism: Salmo trutta; assembly: GCF_901001165.1. Classification (NCBI taxonomy): domain Eukaryota; kingdom Metazoa; phylum Chordata; class Actinopteri; order Salmoniformes; family Salmonidae; genus Salmo; species Salmo trutta. Next base: position 3,485,836 of record NC_042979.1, on the reverse strand, counting down.
CAAGCAGTACCGGAGCGCCAAGTCTAGGTCCGAGAGGCTCCTAAATAGCTTCTACCCCCAAGCCATAAGACTCCTGAACTGCTAATGAAATGGCTACCCAGACTGCTTCTACTCTCTGTTATATCTATGCATAGTCACTTTAATAACTCTACCTACATGTACATATTACCTCAATTACCTTGACACCAGTGACCCCGCACATTGACTCTGTACCGGTACCCCCTGTGTATAGCCTTGCTATTGTTATTTACTGCTGCTCTTTAATCATTTGTTATTCTTATCTCTTACTTTTTGGGGGGTATTTTCTTAAAAATACGTTTTTATTTGATTTTAATTGAAATTCAGAGAATGCCAGACTTTAATGACAAAGTTTGATGACAAAGTTTACCCATGAAGGACCGCCACGCTACCTTCCTGTTCAAGTGAGCACAGCACAACAAGGCAAGTCCCAAAATGTATTGTATTCTGCTGCATAAATGATGTAATATGCCAGGGAGATATGTATACGGTAGCTAAGAAAGTAATACTAAGTGAATGTTGTGTAGTAAGCTGTTAGTAGGCCATGTGCCTCACCCTAATAATTTGGTCCCTTTTCCCCCTCATACCTTAGCCTACTGTTCTAACTTGGTGGTGCACATTTAGCCTATAGCCTGTTTTAGAGAAATGTCATCATCGAATAGGGTATAAGCTTTCATTGTCTGCTTATATACCATCTTTATTTATCCTACGGTTCTGACTTGGTGTACAGGGAGAATACTGTGAGAACGGCCCATGTTCTGAATTCTGTTTCTGTACATTTCAAAAGTGCTGAACAAATAGTTATTGACTACGTCCGCCCTAACTCACTCATTAATGTCTTAATCGAAGTTACAGACTGCCTCTTAGTCACTCGTTGTCCCCTTATGCCATAGGTTGTACATCTCAATTGTCAGTAGAAACCACATTTGTTTAAGTAAATCAACCATATCAGCAATGTTTTTTTAAAAAGGCAGTAAATGAGGCTGAATTTAGTGTTTCGCTGCCAGACAAGGCTCCGCTGATAGCCAGGAGTAGCAGTGATAAGGTGTTGGGACTGCTGTTGGGACTCTGCTTTTGGGACAGCTTTATGTAGGCCCTAACAGTTTATGTGCACCGTTTGTCACCGTTATAGTGCAATTAATGTATTGTTTAGTGTTGTGGCATTGCTGGCATGCATCAAAAACTTTTTTGTTGTTGAGTTTGCCACACCAAGATTTATAAGCTAAAATCTCCACTGCATATAACTACACTGAACAAACAACTCAACATGCAACAATTTCAATGATTTTACTGAGTTACAGTTCATATAAGGAAATCAGTCAATTGAAATAAATTCATTAAGCCCTAATCTATGGATTTCACATGACTGAGAATACAGTAATGCTTCTGTTGGTCACAGATACTGTAGAAAATAGGTAGGGGCGTGGATCAGAAAACCAGTCAGTATCTGATGTGACCACCATTTGCCTCATGCAGCACGACACATCTCCTTCGCATAGAGTTGGTCAGGCTGTTGATTGTGGCCTGTGGAATGTTGTCCCATACCTCTTCAATGGTTGCGCGAAGTTGCTGGATATTGGCAGGAACACTCTGTCGTATACCTCAGTCCACAACATCCCAAACATTCTCAATGGGTGACATGTCTGGTGAGTATGCAGGCCATGGAAGAACTGGGACACTTTTAGCTTCCAGGAACTGGGTACAGATACTTGCGACATGGGGCCGTGCGTTATCATGCTGAAACATGAGGTGATGGCGGCGGATGAATGGTACAACAATGGGCCTCAGGATCTCGTCACAGTATCTCTGTGCATTCAAATTGCCATCGACAAAATGCAATTGTGTTCATTTTCAGTAGCTTATGCCTGCCCATATCATAACGCCACCCCCACCATGGTGCACGCTGTTCACAACGTTGACATCAGAAAACCGCTCGCCCACACAACGCCGTACACGTGGTTTGCAGTTGTGAGGCAGGATGGGCGTACTGCCAAATTCTTTAAAACGACTTTGGAGGCAGTTTATGGTAGGCAAATTAACATTCTATTCTCTGGCAACAGCTGTGGTGGACATTCCTGCAGTCAGCATGCCAATAGCACGCTCCCTCCAAACTTGAGACATCTGTGGCATTGTGTTGTGTGACAAAACCGCACATTTTAGTGGCCTTTTGTCCCCAGCACAAGGTGCACCTGTGTAACGATCACACTGTTTAATCAGCTTCTTGATATGCCCCACCTGTCAGTTGATGGATTATCTTGGCAATTGAGAAATGCTCACTAACAGGTAAACAAATATGCACAAAATTAGAGGGAAATAAGCTTTTTTTGTGCATATGTTACATTTCTGGGTTCTTTTTTCAGCTCATGAAACATAGGACCAACACTTAACATGTTGCGGTTATATTTTTGTTCAGTGTAGTACTAATATCAGCGAGTAATACCATAAGTATTGTTCTGCTGATGAAAAGTCAACGCAAGATTTACTAGTCTTGGCAAAAATGATCATTTGGAATTGTTTGAAGGAAGGATTTTTATTAATGATTGAACAAAAATAAACAGTACAGTGAAAAAAAGATGGTAGTCTATAAATGGTATAATTACACATTTGTGGAATGGGGGAACAGCTTAGCTGCAAGTTTAAAACAATTCTAAGTGACTTCAAATGAAGAAATGACTAAGGACTTTGCTATTATTGTGCTAATAACAATACTAACAATAAGTAAAAGGGAGTAAAAGGGAGTTATTAACAATAAGTAAAAGGGAGTTAGTCATAATGTAGAGACAACAAACAATACAAGTTCAAAGCTTTAGTTTAATGCCATGCGGTTCTTCAGGGAACAGGCTAATGTCCTCAGCTTGCATCAATTATGTAATATACCAGGTTAATAGTAGCCTGGTCATAGATCTGTTTGTGCCATCTTGCCAACTCCTATGGTCCTTTATGCCATTGGTAAGACAGCACTAACAGAACTGGGACCAGGCAAGGTTTTGATAGTCTAAAACCAAAACTTCACAGGCAAGTGGGATTCATTCATGACATTGGTCCGGCATCAACGCCCCTCTGCCTGACAACTTTTTTTAAAAGCCAAGGTGTAAGATTGCTAGCCTTGTCCCAGGTGTGTCATTTCGTCCATTCCTATTGCCATTGTTTGGTGTGACAGCACAAATAGATCTGGGACCAGGCTGTAAGATCACACCAACAGATAGATTACATTAACTCCAGTGTCTTGAGTGCAACTTGAAAGCGAGATGTTTTCTTGAGACAGTTATTTCATTTCAGAGGGGATTGAGAGAGTAGTCCATTGCAGTGTGGTCACTGATCATGCATGCAGTGTTAAAATGGTGCGATGTGGCTTCAAAACAACTGTATTCCAACATTCCCTATGTACTTATCGGTAGCCTGAATCCAGACTGAATTGTTGTTTTTGACGTTCAGTTCGGATCCAGGCTGACCTACTGTTTCCTCTAAAAGCAACGGTTAAAAAACAGCAGTCCAGGCTGTGGTGCTTCAGTTCACAGTGCTCTCACAGCAAGTGAAAATGGCTAAATGAAGATTTTTTTGAATAACAAAATAAATTGACTATAGCTATATCATTAACCATATAAAATACATTTGTATTCTCTGTCTAGTACTGTATCTGTCCTCTTAGGTCCCGTTTGTTTGTGTCTTTGTGATTGGAGCAGCAGTTCTCCCTCTCACCAGGTGCCACTAAACCCTGGTTGATAGAGGTACGGGAGTGACAGAATGTCAAATTCAGATTAAGAGTTGTTATGCTATTCTTGACATGATTTGAGTTCTCACGGGCCATAGGCCAAGAAAAACCTAACTTGGACCCCATGTTTGAGTGAACAGATTTAACGCTAATGTTAGAAATCTGAAATTAGCACCATGCAGTTCATTTGTAGTTATACATTTTGAATCGGTTACCACCAGTTAAATGACAGAGTAAAAGCTTATTTTCATTTTTTTGGGGGGCACTTTGATACAATCGCACAACATTGTAGTGGTTAATCGAGTTTCAGTAACTATTAAAATAAAAAATAAAAAAATACTACTAATAATAATAATATGAAAACAAAAATACACTGCTCACTCCAAGTAGTGGGCCTAAATAGACAGCATGCGTAACAAGCCACACTGAACAAGACTGAATGCACACAGTCATTCACCAATTAAAGCGACTTATTAAAACTTCGTAAGTGATCTTGACCCATTTTTATAGAAACTTAGCACACACTAGGAGGTGCCCACAAAGTTATAATGCCAGGCAAACAAATTATAAAAAGCATCAACATCAAATGATGTGGGTTGTGGCTCGCTCAAGGGGAAGCAAAGGGTTACAAAGCGTGAGAGGGGTGTGCAGGCGGTGGTCTCATCTAGGGTTCCTTTGCTTTTTGTTCCTTTTCTTCCATCTTCTTTTTGTTTTTCTTGAGGAAGGAGGGAGTGCGGAACGTCTTCTTCTTCTTGGAAGGCGATTTGCTGGGATATTCGTCACCGTCCTGTTCACAGTCTTGGTTGCCGGCGGCGGAAGCGTCAGCAGGCTCCTCCCCCTCAACGGTGGCGGGAGGGGCAGGAGTGGGGTCTTTGGCGGGGAGGGTGGGGGATGGGGTGGCGGAGGGTTGGTTGTCTTGGGACAAGTTAGGGAGGGTCTGTCTCAGTGTAGCCTGGTCACTCTCGTCCTTATAGGTGTGCTCCGGCTGGGGCTCTGTGGGGGAGGGTGGGAGAGCAGGGGGAGGGAGGAGAAGATCTAATTAGATTAGGAGGAAACGGTTCATTTACAGGGCCTGCAATACAGATGAGACCACGTATCAAGGCAGATATGAGATCAGCTTTTAAAATCTGCTATTAAACTATTTACTTTGGCCATTTCACATTACTCTCATTTGGGCTACAGATTAATCCACAACAGCGATATATCCAATTTTCTTCTACCATCATTCTGTAGTCCAGCTAGTCGTGAACACATATCTATATCAACCATGAAAACAGTCTACGTCTGCAGATCATAATCTTCAGGCATCAATAAGACAACATGCTCCTCAGCTGCGGCATGCCTATATATAGAATAACACCATCAGCTCAACTAGCCACCACCACCGCCTAGCTATACATTGAAGACTCGGACCACAAAAGCTTTACATTGAAGACTCAGACAAGAACGCTGACCATTTCACAAAGCAAAGCTCAACAGCTCTATAACTTAATGCTTAAAATAAAATCCAGGGAAGGGTAAGGCCCTTACAGCTTTTATACAGTAGATTTAATAGTTTTTCCCCCAACATCAATCTACACACAATACCCCATAATGACAAAGCAAAAACAGGTTTTTAAGCACCTTTGGCAGCGATTACAGCTTTGAGTCTTGGGTATAAAAGCTACAAGCTTGACACACCTGTATTTGGGGGGTTTCTCCCATTCTTCTCTGCAGATCCTCTCAATCTCTGTCAGGTTGGATGGGCAGCTATTTTCAGGTCTCTCCAGAGATGTTGGATCAAGTTTAAGTACAGGCTCTGGCTGGGCTACTCAAGGACATTCAGACTTGTTCCGAAGCCGCTCCTGCGTTGTCTTGGCTGTGTGCTTAGGGTCGTTGTCCTGTTGGAAGGTGAACCTTCGCCCCTTTGGCAAACTCTAAGCAGGCTGTCATGTGCCTTTTACTGAAGGGTGACTTTCGTCTGGCCACTCTAATATAAAAAGGCCTGATTGGTTGAGTGCTGCAGAGATGGGAGAACTTTCCAGAATTACAACCATCTCCACAGAGGAACTCTGTCAGAGTGACCATCGGGTTCTTGGTCACCTCCCTGACCAAGGCCCTTCTCCCCCGATTGCTCAGTCTGGCCCGGGCGGCCAGCTCTAGAAAGAGTCTTGGTGGTTCCAAACTTCTTCCATTTAAAGAATGGAGACACAATCCTGTCTCTGAGCTCTATGGACAATTCCTTCGACCTCATGGCCTGGTTTTTGCTCTGGCATGCACTGTTAACTGTGGGACCTTACAAAGACAGGTGTGTGCCTTTCCAAATCATGTCCAATCGATTGAATTTACCACAGATGGTCTCCAATCAAGTTGTAGAAACATCTCAAGGATGATCAATGGAAACAGGATGCACCCGAGCTCAATTTCGAGTCTCATAGCAAAGGGTCTGAATACTTATGTAAATAAGTTAACTATTTTATTTGTAATATATTTGCAAAAATATCTAAACTTGTTTTCACTTTGTCATTATGGGGTATTGTGTGTAGATTGAGGAAAACATAACAAAATGTGGAAAAAGTCAAGGGGTCTGAATACTTTCTGAATGCACTGTATATCAAATTCATGTGCCTATAAACTATTGAGTGCAGTGGGATTAAGTACAGTTCATCTTCATGCTTGTGCATAAACTGTGCAGTCAATGTAGCACAAGACAACCACTGTCCGCTGTTTGTCTGAGTTCCTCACCATGCATACAAACCACAGACAATATACTGTATTTCTAACTCATATTACTAGCAGGTATACACAACAGACTGATTATCCATAGAACCCCTGAAGAGCCTCTGAATATTGATGAAGATTAATTTATTGCTGTGTCATGTTATGTTTAACAAACAATTGATATAGGAAGCTGTTCATCATGTTACTGCTAAGCCAACAAAACAAGCCTCACACTTAGTAAAGCGAAAAAAAAAGCATGCATTCTACTACAGCCACACTCCACTAAAATACAGTAGCGCTGTATATACACCAGAGGTTGGTCTCATCTGGAACAAAAACATAACATTCAATACATTATAATAGCAATATACATTACCAGTTTCATGTATTTTATTCATGGGAATTCTAATGCAGGAACTTATGATTTCATATAGTTTTAAAATAAGATGTTCCCATGTAAGACTCAAAAGGTTAAGTTCACAATAGATCAACTCCGGGAAGGAAGAGATTACCTAAAAAGAGATTTGTTGCTGGGTCTATCTCAGATCTCTCCACTGTCGCTGGCTAGAAACATAGATTGTATAGGAAGTGGTGTTAACATCAATCTCATCATTTAAGAGATACTGTCATTTCAGACAGGGAGGACCTCTGAAATAGCACCTGGCAACAAAAGGAACTAAGAGGGAAAGAACAGGAAGTCAAGGACCAAAGTGAGGAGGAATAGATACTCAACCCAAGCGGGCCGCAGAGACACAGAGAGAGAACGAGGAAGAGGAAGAGTCGGATGAGTGAATCCATGCAAAGAACGGTGGGGTTAATAGTTTGAACACAAGCCATGGGGCGGAGGTGAGTTGGAACAATACGTACTTACTATGGCAACAGGTACTCTCTAGCATTTCCATCTCCTGATAGTAACGCAGCCACAAAGAAGAAGCACAGGTAGAAACA